>NC_050099.1:88728873-88950801 GCF_902167145.1 Zea mays | reverse complement strand
GATAGGTGGCTATACAAGTAGGCCATAGAGGCCGACACTAGGATAGAAGGGATACCCTAGGAGCACCCCTATGATTGTGGAGAGGACGTTCATTCAAGCATGCATGCATTATAGAACATGAATAATTAAAAGTTGAAGAGAATGCATTGAATCATGACCCCTAACAACATTAAGTAAGAATGAGTAGCAGGAAAATGAGCTAAAATAGAGTAACCTAAGTCGACCCACCTCCTTTAACTTAAGCACGCTTATCTCCTTACCGCTACCTTAACACTTACACTTACCCCTATTTCACAGATGACTTCACCCACCCCCACCAATGGAGGAGACACACACTTCTGCTTTGACTACCTTTCCTGAGAGGGCTTTCCCTCTATCTTGTGGGAGGTGCTCTGCTCCGCTGGATACCCCATACCCCCTTTGTACATGGTGCAGTTGTACGAGGAGCATCGGGTGCCACGTTGTAGGGTTTGGCTGACCCTGGAGTCTCACCATCTACAGCCTGGGTGGCGTTCACTTGATTCTGAAACTGTTGGGTTCAGAGTGGACGACACCACTGAGGCCGCAGCACTAAAAGCTTTGACGGTCTTTTGCGTATATCACCCACTGGATATGATGATGCACCCCCTTGGACTCTTCCCCACCAAGAAGAGGAATGACCTGATGTGGTGTAACAGAGTGAGCCACGTTAAGGATGGGTGGGCCATGCATCCCGACCAGGTTGGGAGAATCACCGTCCAGTGTATGAGTGCACTGTACAGCCTACAGGCTTTGCAAAGCGACGCCATGACGCACCTCGCTGGGCTCGCTCAAGCTGCAAAGACCACCCTCGATGATAGGGAGGACTTCGTGGTTGACCTGTCTTCGGAATTGGTGGAGAAGGATCTACAGGTGGAACAGATGGGCAACCGCATTCAAGCATTGGAGTAGCATGTGGAAATCTGGGACAACACCATCGAGATCTTGGAGAACCAGCTCCATGATGTGCAAGAGGAACTTGCGGAGGCCAACGTTCACCTAGAAATGCATCACCAAGACATGAACGCTAATGAGGCAGGTAGTGAGGAAGAGGATGATCCCGAGGAAATAGAGCCAGCTTCCGGTCCGAACACGGCCCATTCCGGAGTGCCCCCTACACCTGCGGCCAGTGTTGCCTCTACCAATTAGGGTTAGATTGGTTAGAGTTAAACATGTTAGGAGAACGGGAAAACCACGTATGCTTAGCTTTTGGTACCAACTTTGGAACTAGGCTTTAGGGTGGATCTCCTAATATGATGTAACCCAGAGAAACATGTATGAACAATGCAATGAATGAATGGTTATCCTCGTTTGGTTCGATATAATTTTATGTCATTTTTCTTCCCATGATATAAAGTTACTATTTGGAACCCTGAATCAAGGTAACATCGACAAAATTTCTGTTTTCAGATGGCAGCTAGACCTCGTCGTGAATAAAACGAGCAGGTTCCCCCACCAGCTCCCCCAGCTCCCACACTGCAAGAACTAATGGCTCAGCAGAATGAGATTCTGTGGCAGCTGGTGCAGCGCCAGCCCTACCCTCAGTAGTTTGGTGGAGGACAGCAGCAACGCCCACCGGCTACAGCTACATATCAGGAGTTCTTGAGCACCCAGCCGTCGCTGTTCACCAAGGCGGAGGATCCGCTGGACGCCGATGTGTGGCTTAGGGTCGTGGAGTCTAAGTTCCCACTTCTCACGGGAGCTTTCCCTGACGCCGCAAAGACTCGCTTCGCCGCACAACAACTCCGTGGACCTGCAAGGACATGGTAGGACCATTTCCTCACCATGCTACCCGCTGACCACGTGGTGACGTGGGAGGTATTCAAGACTACTTTCAGAGGACACCACATTTCCGCAGGGATATTTGATCGCAAGCTTAATGAGTTCTTGGCACTGACTCAGGGGACACACATCGTGCTGCAATATGCCTAGGCCTTCAATGACCTGTGCCAATATACATGTTATCATGCAGACTGTGATGAGAAGAAGAGGGACCGCTTCCGAAGAGGGCTCAACACCAAGCTCCGTGAGTGCCTCAACACTATTCGTGCCGATAGCTACAACGAACTGGTCAACCTTGCCATTTCATAGGAGGACTGCATCTTGGCCCACCGGGCAGAGAAGAAGAGGAAGGAACCAATGAAAGGGTCCTCAGCTCCACCTCAAAGGTTCCGGATTGTCTCCAACAATCATAGCAGGGGATCCCAACAGCAAGCAAGGAGATGGGTCATCAGGCCGCCTCAACAGCAGCAAGCACCCAACCGTTTCCCCGCACCCGCTCTAAGGAACAATCAGCCCCCACAACAGCAACAACAGCAACAGTTCAGACAAGGAAACGGAAACAAGTGCTTCATGTGTGGCAACGCAGGCCATTATGCCAAGGATTGCTGACGGAATCAACCAATATAGATGCCAGCACCTAACCAAGAAAAAGGGAAGAAGCAAAAGTGCAAGTCAAGCAAGGGAGACTCAACTTCACTACTCTAGAGGAGCTACCAGAAGGAACACCCATCATGACTGGTACTTTTTCCGTTTTTAATCAAACGGCTCTAATTCTGTTTGACTCCGGCGCATCACATAGCTTCATTAGCCAAAAATCCAGCTTCCCTTCTACCATTCCCAAGGGGCTTTCATGATCGCAACGCCTAGGGGCAAAATTGCAACAAACCAACTAAACCACAGATGTTGGCTACTTGTTCTCAAATGTTGTGAGTCAAGAACAAGGCAACACTGTTGTTAATCGTTAGGGACCTTCGTCCCTAAAGCATTATCTCCTTACGGGTATAATGCTTCTTGGACGAAGGTCGAGAAGGATACACCTTCATCATATCAATACATGAATAGGAATGTGAAGGAATGAATATGATAGTCATATCTTAATAATTCATTTATTCTTTTATTTCATGAAACATATATGAATATCAACAATGTTAATATTACATTGATCCTTCGGCTTCCTCGAAGGCGAGGATGCGAGAGATTGAATACAATCCAGCGTGAACAGTACTGGGGTACTGTTCATCTATTTATAGGCACGGGACGCAGTCCGGGTAAAATGACATCCATGTCCTTGAACATTAGTTTACTAGCAATTTAAACTAAGAAGGTCTAACTAGTCATTTTTCCTTCTTTTTGCTGGGTCTGAATCGAAGCTACCGAGCTTCGGCATTCTGCATTGTTACTTCTACGCAGGATCTTTGTCTTGAGGACCTTCGGCAGAGTAGAAGACACCCAACATTAGGCCCTTCGCGGTGCTAGATCGTTGTTTTCGTAACGAGCTCAATCCATGAAAAGCACAAAGGCTTCGGAATGTCGAAGGTCCGAAAAACACCTTCCCTGAGCTCGTTATCGAAAAATGATTAAAATATTATGAACGGCGAGCGGTCCACTACTGTCCACTGCTTAGCCAGTGTGGGCGGTCTGGTGGTTCGCCTTCTTCCCCTACAGCACTATATAAGCAGACAGGTTGGTGAGGAGTTACCACAACATTCATTGCCATTGCATTGTTGTGCTGTTAAAAAATTTAACCAGAGCCGAATCTTTCTGGTTTGCTCTTTCCAGACACACTCTTCATCATCCGAAGACAGCTTCATTTTAAGGAACTAGGATACTTGAGATGGCCCGAGTAAGGTCTACCGCTAGGGTGTCCCGTGAGGGAGATGATGCTGAAATGACAGAGACGACACCAATATCAGAAATGATGAGGCAGTCGGGCTTAGTAGTGCCGAAAGAGGCCGTTGCCGAAGGTGACACTGCCGAAGCTAAGCAAACTGTAGCTAAGGATGGGAGTGACGATGAGTTTGAAGAAGACAATAGTATCTTGAGCCCATCAAAACCGAGCCATATAGAATTTGGAAAGTCTATTGTGTCAGCGGAGGACCTGGTTATGATGAAGAAACTGGGCTATTTTGGGGAAGCTGAGAGTAAATTTATTCGTTTTGCTAGCAAGGAGGTGATTCCAGAGCCGAAGGAGGATGAAGTTGTTCTCTTTAAAAGCTTCTTCAGAGCAGGGCTTCGGTTCCCTTTATATGATATAATAGGAGAGGTCTTGAAGAAGTTTGAAATATACCTTCATCAGCTAACGCTAAATGCCATTGTTAGGCTAAGTGTTTACATATGGGCTCTTCGAAGCCAAGGCATGAGTGCAAATGGCGAAGGTTTCTGCCGAGTGCACGAGTTGCACTATCAAACGAAGGCCAGGGTGGATGGCCTTCACAAAAACTTTGGATGCTATAACTTCGCGTACCAAAAGAACACCAGAGCCCCGGTAATCGGCTACCGCACCAAGTGGCCAACCAGGTGGACAAATGAGTGGTTCTATGTGAAGGCGGACGAGAAGAAGAGGGAGAAATTGATGACCATGGTTATGAGTCCTATGCGATTAAGCTTCGGAATGACAAGGCCATTGTGCCATATGCAACTTGGCTCCCCGTGCCAGCTGGCCGAGGTTGAATTCAGGGTGGTGGCTGCCGAAATTAGCACCAGAGATTTGGTACAAGAGTACCTGGCAAACAAGACTTTTTCGACCTCCAGCGGCTGGGGGATGCTAAAGAAGAAAAAAGGGGGAAAGAAATATGAGCTTGTCCGGCTCCCCTGTTGCTTTAAATTTGGGAAGCAATTCAAGAAACCGTGCACTGAATGGCTAGAGATGATCGAAACTATGTGCAACGAGATTCTTGGCAATTACACGAAAAAGAGGATCAACGAATGACTGCTGCCTTCGGCACCCGACCAAAATGAAAGCTAAATCGAGTAATGGATGCATTGAACTTTGAATATCCAGATTATGAGAGACTTGACAAAGGGCCGAGGAAGCGAAGAGAAAAAGGGTTGTCAGCATTATGAGTAGGGAAGCTACTCGATCCATGAAGGCAGATGAAAAGGCTCTAAAGAGGGTGAAAGTAGCACCGAAGCCGAAGGTGGAAGCCCCTAAGAAAAGAAAACTTGATGAAATTCCTTCTGTCGATCCGAAGGTAGATGAAGCGCCGAAGGAAACCTTGAGCCCTTCATCGCCCACTGCTGTTGAGGTGGCAGAAATTTTGAAGGTAATGACTGAATCCCCACCATTCAAGCTGATAAGTCCTCTGAGGTCGGAACTAACCAACCTTTTACAGAAGATGAAGGTGCCTTCGACTACGGAGGAGAAGGTTGGAGGACAAAATAAATGACGAATTGTGAATGTAATGCAAGCAATTGAGCAAACGCCGCATTCAGCTTCGACGGTGAAAGCAGCAATTCCTGCGGATACTGAAGATGCTGGCGGAGCCGAAGCTTAAGAACTCGCAGCCAGCCAACCACAATGTCCTGGTTTAATATTCTTCAATTTTACCTTTTTGTCATGCCATTTGGTTGTTTTGGCCTGGTACTTATTAATGTGCTCCATTGCTTGTAGTCTGGTCCCTTCTATGGTGTCTTTTGTTACTTGGCAATCACCTTCATTCTCTATCGAGGCTAAGGTTCTTATTGAACCTGTTCTTTCTTCTTCTGGTGTTATTACTTCGTCATCGAACAGAAGCTTGAACGGATCCTGTTGACTTTGAAACAGCGGTGTTGTGGTTCCACACTACCTTTATTAATTCATCTGGCCACTTCCCTTTGGGTTGATTGAAGATTGACTTCATTATTCCTGTTATTATAATTCCGTTTGCCCTTTCTACCAATCCATTTGACTCCAGATGCCTCACTGATGCAAAGTGTATTTTTGTACCGATGTGGTTACAAAAGGTTTTGAATGTTTCAGCAACGAACTGAGTTCCGTTATCAACGGTGATAGCCTTTGGTACGCCGAAGCGACAAACAATATTCTGCTAGAAGAATTTATGTACTGTGGTCGAAGTTATTGTAGCTAAGGGCTTTGCCTCAATCCACTTGGAAAAGTACTCCACTGCCACCATAACATATTTCAAGTTTCCTTGCAATGGTGGAAGTGGACCTAACAAATCCAAACCCCATTTTTGCAATGGCCAAGTTGGCTGTATTAGCTGGGTTAGAGATGAAGGTTGCTTCTGGTCTCTGGTGCATCTTTGGCAATTTTCACATTTTTTAACCAAATCTGCTGCATCCGAAGCTGCCTTCGGCCAGTAAAAACCTTGTCTGAAAACCTTCCCCAGCAGACGCCTTGACCCAATATGAGCCCCACATAATCCTATATGTATTTCCTTCATCATCTTGACCTTGGGCTCTGGATAAACACTTAAGCAATGGAGAGCAGACTCCGTGTTTGTATAGCTCCCCTTCTATGATTACATATGGTCTTGTCCTTGTTTCCATTTTTTTATTGTAAACTTCATCATCCGAAAGATAGTTGCCTTGGAGGAAAGGTACGATCTCAGTCCTCCAATCTTCACTATGTACTGGTGAAATTGTGAGCACCGCTCTTTCCATGAGCTCAACCGAAGGTGCTTTTATTATTTCGAAGAAAACCTCCAAAGGTAACGAAAGCCCCTGTGCCGCTGATTTAGCTAGCAAATCTGCGTGCTCGTTTTCTCCTCTCGGAATATTTTTTACAGAAAAACCTTCAAAGGAGGTTTCCAACCTTCGGACTGCATCCAAATATTTTTCTAGCTTCGGATCTCTTGCTTTGTTGCTTTTATCAACATGGCTTGTGACGACCTATGAGTCAGATTTGAGAACTATCCTTCTTATTCCCATTGCCTTAAGCTTTCGAAGCCCGAAAAGAAGGGCTTCGTACTCTGCAATATTATTTGTGCAATTGAAGTCCAATCTTGCTGCATAGCAGGTTTTGATTTTTGATGGTGAAATCGAGACGGCTGCTGCTCCTGCGCTGAAGGTTCCCTAAGACCCATCACAAAATACTGTTCAGGCTTCGACATCGATTATTTTCTCTTCGTCCTGAGCCCCTGGCGTCCAGTCAGCAATGAAGTCTGCTAACGCTTGGGATTGGATCGAAGATCTATGAACGAAATCAATAGTGAATTCGTTCAGTTCTGCAGCCCATTTCCAACTCTTCCTGTGGCCTCTCTATTTCTCATTATGTCCTTTAGAGGTTGTGAAGAATGTATTATGATGTGGTATGCTTGGAAATAATGTCGAAGCTTTCTGGAAGACATTAGTATGGCATATAGTACATTCTCTATCTCTGTATAATTTTTCTTTAATGCGCTAAGCACTTCAGAAATGAAGTAGACTGACACTTGTTTTCTTGCATGGCCTTTCTGCTTCTGTTGCACCAGTGCTGCACTAACCGCAGCGTGGGAAGCAGCTACATACATGAGCAATGGAGTTCCTGACGAAGGTGGAGTTAAGGTTGTCAATTCTATCAAATATTGCTTTAGTTCTTTGAAGGATTTTTGCTGGTTTGGTCCCCATTGAAAGACTTCGGCTGACTTCAGCACTTCGAAGAATGGTAAATTCCTCTCTACTGACCTTGAAATAAATCTGTTTAATGATGCCAGCCTCCCTATCAATCTTTAGGCACCCTTTCTTGACTTCGGTGGCTCCAATCGAAGTATGGCTTCTATCTTATTTGGATTAGCTCCGATACCCTTTGTTGATACCAAGCAACCAAGAAACTTGCCCTTCTTCACTCCGAAGACGCATTTTTCTGGATTTTGTTTAAGACCAGCCCGTCTGAAGTTAGCAAATGTCTCTTGCAAATCAGCAATGTGGTTCTCTTGCTTTGTGCTTTTTACTATGATATCATCAACATATGTTAGCACATTTCTACCAATTTGGGAGTGAAGAACTTTGGCAGTCATCCTGCTGAAGATTCCTCCAGCATTATTGAGCCCCTCAGGCATCCGAAGGTAACAATAGGTCCCACTAGGAGTTACACTACAGGAAACGCCTAAATTTTTGTGGGCCAAAAACCCACGAAAATAAGCCTAAACCGACGAAAATAGCCGCCGAAAATAAGTTCGACGAAAATAGGGAGCATAACCCCACTGCTCTCCAAGCACACGCCTGAACATGGTGTGTTGGAGAACAACTGGGTTACACAACCGAAATTCCGTGTCAATCGTAAGGCACATGTCACAAATCACAAGCATCGGCTTACACTCTCAGGCTGTCCAAAATACGTGGACAATTCCGGAACGGCGAACCTCACAAGCCAATGTGACGTTCGTCGTTCCCGAACGGGTGACGCATACGGTTCGCTACGGTTAACGATTAAAACTGAGAATAATGTATACCTGAGAAATTACAAAAACAATGTATACCTGAGAATAATGTACGAGTCTAGCTAACGGTGGAGAAGGTCAAGTCGGAAGAACACCTATGTACAAAAAATATTATTGTCAATAAAAAATTCGGTAGCACCTCCCCTATAAACTGATGTTTCTAAAACCTGCAAATAAACGACAACACGATGGTTGCCAACACAGAAAACTACACGATAGCTACATAATAAACAATATGCTGACCAGTATATGCTAAACAATATGCTACAAGTATATGCTAACTATATACTCACTAACTTTCCTTCATCAAATATACTAACAATTTCCTAACTATATAATCACTATATGGTTAGTTTAACATAATGCTATGTTAAACAATATACTTTACCATGTGCTAAGTAACTAAAAAAATTTAAAATTTTACCTGTCGGACTAGGAGGCGAGATGGAGCTCGGTGCGGCTGCGGCGGGGGACGGCGTTGGAGAGAGCCGGTGCCCGAGGCTCTCGGGCCGAGGGCGGTGGTGGGGGCGAGGCTGCCGCGCAGTGGGGGCCGTGTCGCCGGAGCTGCACGGGCGAGTGGTGCCCCTTCGAGGAGCCGGGGTGCAATGGGGCGGGCGCCGCCGGAGCTGCAGGGGGCCGGGGCGTGATGGGCGCGAGGCGGGGGCGGCGCGGCGGGCGCGCGGCGGGCGCGCAGCGGCGACGGCGCGAGGCGGGCGCGCAGCGGCGAGGGCACGTGAGGACGGGCGGCGTTGCGGCGAGGGAGGACGGGGGGCGGGCGACGACGGCGGCGCGGCGACAGAGGTCGGGCGGGCGGCGGCGCAAAGAGAGATTGCCGAGCGAGAGAGAGAGAAACTGCGCGCTGAGGCCGATTAAAGGGCCTCTATTTTCGTCGGCCTCAATGAGGCCGACGAAAATAGTGGTCAGTTAATGTCTTATTTTCGTCGGCCGGGAGAAGGCCGACGAAAATAATTGACTTATGTTCGTCGGCCTGGCTATGACCGACGAAAATAAACCTCATTTTCGTCGGTCTCGGGGCCCACGAAAATATCGTTCCTATTTTCGTGGGCAGGCCGACGAAAATATGTACTGGCCCACGAAAATAAGGTGTATTTTCGTCGGTTCTGAGGGCCGACGAAAATAACTATGTATTTTCGTGGGCCGACCGACGAAAATATCTAGGCCCACGAAAATTTAGGCGTTTCCTGTAGTGTTATGAAGCTTGTCTTCGGCTCATCCTCCTTCTTCATCCATATTTGGTGATAGCCTGAGTAGCAGTCCAATAGGCTCATGAGTTCCGAAGTAGCTGCTGCATCCACAAGGGAATCTATTCTTGGCAATGGGAATTCATCCTTCGGGCATTCCTTATTGAGATCTGTAAAGTCAATGCACATTCTCCATTTTCCATTAGATTTCTTTACCATGACATTATTAGCCAGCCACTCTAGGTATGTCACTTCTCTGATAACACCGGCACTCAGAAGTCTTTTCACTTCGTTTTGTGCAACTTCAACTTTATCATCGTACATTTTCCGAAACCTCTGCTTTCTTGGTCTGAAGGCCGGGTCTACATTGAGTGAGTGCTCAATAACATCTCTATTGACACCGCAGAGATCATTAGCTGACCAAGCAAAAACATCTTTATTGTTGAACAAAAATCTCAGCAAGGTCTTCTCTTGTTCATTAGATAATTGAGATCAAAATAGCACTTTTTGCTCGGCTATGTATTCACACAAAAGCACGGGCTTTGGTTGATCTGCTGAAGCAGCCTTTTCTCTTTTTTTTCTTATATTGCTGATGAGCTTCGGCTTTATCTATATTGTGGATGGCCTTCGAATCCGTCTAGCTTCCGTCGGCTCTCCTGGTAGCCTCTTGGCTTCCATGTACAGCAATGGGCCCTTGTTCCGAAGGTATCTTCATGCAAAGATACGCTGGATGAAGTATTGCTTCAAAAGCATTCAGCGTCCCTCGTCCAATGATTGCATTGTAAGGATAGTCCATATCGACAATGTGAAATACAAATTGTTATGTCCTTGTGTTATGAACATAGCCAAATGTGACTGGCATAGTTATCTTGCCAAGCGCCACGATCTGTCTTCCTTCAAAGCCGCAAAGAGGGTGTGTTGCATAATGTATCTTGTCATCCGGCTCTTGCATCTGCCTGAAAGCCTTTGCGAAGATGATATCTGTCGCACTGCCCATGTCCACTAGGACGTTGTGGACCCAAAACCCCTTTATGACACAAGATATGACCATTGCATCATTGTGGGGATAATCCTTGAGCTGAAGGGCTTCCTGGGAGAAAGTGATTGGTATATGAGACCACTTGGACATGATGAAGGGTCCTTGCACCCCAACATGCTGCACCCTTCTCTGTGCTTCCTTCTTCTGCTTCTTGTTGGTTGGTTCAGAACCTGAGCCACCTGAGATCGGGAGCACCAGCTTCGTAGCCGAAGGTGCCACAGCTTGGTTGACTTGCGAAGTCATTGTCGCAGTTCTGGAAGTGAGTTCACCGGAGGTGGGCGCCAATGTTGGCTACTTGTTCTCAAATGCTGCGAGTCAAGAACAAGGCAACACAATTGTTAATAGTTAGGGACCTTCATCCCTAAAGCATTATCTCCTTACAGGTATAATGTTTCTCGGACGAAGGCCGAGAAGGATACACCTCAATCATATCAATACAAGAATAGGAATGCGAAGGAATGAATATGATAGTCATATCTTAATAATTCATTTATTCTTTTATTTCATCAAACATATATGAATATCAACAATGTTAATATTACATTGATACCTTTGGCTTGCTCGAAGGCGAGGATGCGAGAGATTGAATACAATCCAGCGTGAACAGTACGGGGGTACTATTCATCTATTTATAGGCACGGGACGCAGCCAGGGTAAAATTACATCCATGTCCTTGAACATTAGTTTACAAGCAATTTAAACTAAGAAGGTCTAACTAGTCATTTTTCCTTCTTTGCTTTGCCTGAATTGGAGCTACCGAGCTTCAGCATTGTTACTTCTACGCAGGATCTTCGTCTTGAGGACCTTCGGCAGAGTAGAAGACCCCCAACAACAGCATACCCATCCAACTAGGAAGCAAGGTGTGCAGGACCACCCTCCTCATTTTGGGGATGGATAATGTAGATATCATATTGGGAACTGATTGGATGACCCAACACCAAGTAGTACTAGACGACGCAAACCGCATAGTTGAAGTCCATTCCCCGACTTATGGAAAATTTACCTTATATCTGCCTGTAACACCACAAAACCATCAACTAAAAATAATGCATTTAGGTTATTAGTGGTAAATATAGTAATGATTTTTTCTTTCAAGTGTTTGATTTTTATTTATATTTAGAATAATTTTGTTTGCTCATATTTGATTTATGGTTGTTTTGTAGAATTTCTTTTATATTGAAAGTCCAATTAATTAATATATAAATATTGGTCCAAAAATAAATATTTCAGTCATAAAAATTTTTTGGTATAATTATTATTATTTTTAGAAATATTTAAAAATATATTTATTTATATTTTAATAGGAAATAAAAAAGAAAAAAATAATTCGAAACCCTAGCCGCCGACCGAAATCGGCCCAAACGGCCCATCAGCCGCGCGCCCACCTCTCTTCCTCCCCCTCTCTCTCTCTCCGACACGCGGGCCCCACCCACAGGGGAGGTCTTGTTCCTCCCGTAGCCGCGCCGCGCCCTGGCCACCGCGGTTGGGCAGTCGGCCAGCCGAGCCACGCCCTGGCCCGACCCACGTCCCCTCGCCTCCTCTGAACCGGAAACAACCGCCGCCATCTTCTCCTCTCCCTCCCCCACTCTCTCTCAATCAATAGAGTAACCGGCGCCATTAATGGAGTTAAGCCGCAGGTTCCATTACTCCCTCTCTCTGGCCGCCGAGCCCTTTCCCCTTCCCATCTTCCCCTATAAAAGGTCAAGCCGTGCACCTGCTTCTTTCACCACCACTCGCTCAAGCTCTCCTCCCTCTCACCGTCGTTACGTGCTCGTCGGAGCCGCCCAAACCGTCCATGCCCGCTCGCCATCGTCGGAGCTTGAGCCTCATCACCCCCCCCCCCCCCGGCCGGACCGTCCACGTCCCCAGCCATGCCCCTAGCCGAGACCGCCCTGCCCTGCTCCCGGCCTGCTCGCCGACCTCCCTGCACACGGGCACAAGCTCAAGGTAGAAGAAGACAATTTTGCGTTTTAGCCCTTGTATTTGCGTAAATTTAGTTTAGATATTTTTCTGTTCAGAAACTATTAAAAAGAAACCACGATGTATACACTTAATGGTGAACTAGCCCGTGCAACAATATTTTGGACATGAGTATTATTTTCTATTTCAAAAATAAATAATGTCATGATTCACTAACTTGGTGATTTAAATACTAGTAACGTTTACGATTAACCTCACTTTAGCACATGGAACAATATTGTTAGTAGTGATTTATATATAATTTTATTGATATAAGAAAATGGAAGCAGTAATAGGCCACATATTTTCGGTCAGATTAAAAATATAGGTTTCTACTAGTCATGATAAATGTGTTCATATGTATAACACTTAATTACTTAGAATTAGTAAAATATTTATTTATGTCAAAATCACCATGATTATATTATTAAAGCCAATTAGTAATCTACATTAATTCTTAGAATATTAATGTTATGTGATTTAGAAATAAACATTTTAGCTATACGTATAATTTCTATTTATAAAGGAAAGGATAAAACCCAAAGGACTATTATTAAGTAATAAAGAAAATAATTAATAAGTATTTTCTGTAAAGTTGTTAAAACATTTTATCTACATTATATTAGATAAACTAGCTTCGTAGTCACCTGCTCATATTTTCACCAATGATAACTCAAAGTGGAGAATGTAGTGGATTAATAAAATATTTATGATTTAGACATTGTTGGGGGCCTTCGTCTTCCGAAGGTCTTCAAAAACATGATTTAACAATGTCTTCCAAGTGTAACATATGAACTGGTACCTTCGGACTTAGGTCAAAACCATATACGATGTGAAAAGTGTGACCAAGACGAAGACTGATACTGCTCCGAAGCTACGTGCAAGGGAGCTTCGGCGCAACGGTGGAAAAAGGAACCAACTTAAAGAGGAAAAGGCTATCTAGTCCCCATTGGGTTGTCCATAAGTCAATAGAAAATATGAAGGGCATGAATGTAAATTTACACAGGCTGCGCCCTGTGCCTATAAATAGATGAACAGTACCCCCGTACTGTTCACGCTGACTTGTATTCATTTGTGCATCACGCTTAGACTTTTACCTTCTCTCAAGCCGAAGGTACAAGTATAATTAAATATTGTTTCTGTTTATCCATGTTAATACAAAGAAGATATACTAAAAATGTCATGTGATTATTCATATTGTCTCGTATATTTCATATGCTTCTTCTTTCATTAACACATGCTGTGATGATGAAGGTATGTCCTTCATAACCTTCGTCCGAAGATTATTATATCCTAAGGGACGAAGAACCTTTAACCATTAATATTTGTGTTGCCTTGTTCTTAATTCATAGAATTTGAGAACAAGTCCCCAACATTGGCGCCCACCTCCGGTGTACTCACTTCCACAACCTTCGGCAAAGCACTGACCTTCGTCATGCCGCTGAAGAAGATAACAGCGCTAGGGGCTGTTGCACTGCAGCCACTGGACACAAACCAGAAAACTCTCTCTTCCCGAGAGGCTTGAAGCCAGAAGAGAAAGGCCACTAGTCCAACACTTCAGGAGGAGGAGTTGGATCAAGAGATCATGGACATGGAAATCATCCATCAACAAGTGCAAAGGAAAAAGGAGAAGATGGCTCGACTGGTCGATCTTCAAAGGAAGATCGACGAAGCTACTAAAGAAGTGTGTCATCTTGTTCAAGATGAACAAGACCGAAGGCCTCAACACAGGGATCTTCGTCAAGAGGGCCTATTCAACGAAGATGAATGTTATGATGATTTTAGTCATGATACCTTTACTTTTGATGATGCTTCTCCCTTGGCAGCAGAACTGCAGGCTACCCCATGGCCCCTATTATACAAGCCACCTCAGCTCCCCATGTATGATGGGCACTCAGATCCAAAGCAGTTTCTGATGAGCTACGAAGCAACTATATCTTCGTACGGGGGCAATACCGCAGTCATGGCGAAGTCCTTCGTCATGGCAGTCCGGAACGTAGCCCAGACATGGTATTCTTTTCTTCGGCCAGGTACAATCACGTCGTGGCAGAAGCTCAAGGATATGCTGGTTACCAGTTTCGAGGGCTTTCAAACGAAGCCAGTCACTACTCCGGCCCTGTTCCAGTGCACGCAAGACCATGAGGAATACCTTCAGGCGTATGTCCGAAGGTTCTTGCGACTAAGGGCACAAGCGCCCGCAGTGCCTAATGAAATTGTCATTGAGGCCATGATCAAGGGTCTTCGGCTAGGACCCACGCCTCAATACTTCGCCAGAAAGCCCCCACAGACTCTAGAGAAGCTGCTTCAGAAGATGGATGAGTACATCCGGGCTGACAACGACTTCCGCCAAAGAAGGGAGGAAGCTTATAGATTCTCTGAGATGACCAGGGGCTTTGGAGGAAGAATCCACCCGAGGCATGTCTGGTTGATCCACTGCTCCAGTCAGAACGACGACAAAGGAAGCCAACCTCAGAGGTCACAATACACCTCACAATCTTTGGAGCAATAGCAAAGTTCTTTCAGGCCGCCAGCTCCAAGGGGCAGAGGCGCCAGGCGCTTCAGAGGAAGATATGGGGATCAGCCTAGGAAGATCTATTGCTTATTATGTGGTGAGGAAAATGGTCATACTACAAGAATGTGCCAAATCACCATTCAGAAACAAAAGGAGATCGCAGAAGCCGAAGCTCGGCAGAATCAGCCGAAGCAGGTCTTGCACACTGCTTCATGCCACTCTCCCTACATACCAGAATATGTGGGCAATCATCCTGCAACTTCTGTTGCTTCGGCTAGACATTCATAGGCTTCCTGGCCACAGCTCCCACCCCCACCACCACTACAACCGATCTATTCCCGAAGTCAGCAGCCAGAAGGGCACCAACACTCCCAACAGCAACGTGAATTCAGGGAGGAATCCGAAGCTCGCACAGTCAACAGTACTGTGCCAGAATTAAAGCACATTTATTGAGCGATATCCTGCCACTGATATACTTTTATGTTTTATGTCATTTTGTTTTTCAATAAGGAACAAGCAATGTAAATTTAATTTTAAATTCTTGTAATGATTTTGTTTCTATTGAGATGGAATATATCTTCTTCGCAGACTTACGAAGCTCAAAAATCACCGAAGCTACCAAAAAGTCGTTCCTAAGGTGTAACACCCCAGGTGTTACCCAAGCCCCTAACTCCATGCATACACTTATGAATTGCTATCACATGTGTTTAAGTAAAGGAGGGAGAGCACCACAACTTTGGAAAACATGGAGTAACTAAGAAATGTTCATGGCAAAAGCAATACCCAAAAGTTTTATACAATTTTCACCTTGGGCAAAAGAAGATTAACCCTAGACCCCCTTAAAGCACTAAACTTTCAAGCAAGGGATTAGTGGGCAAGCTAATCAAATGGCCAATTCTTGTTTCTAATCCTTAACCAAAAGTTTAAGTACACTAATGTATCTACAAAAACAGTAAGGGAATCATTACAAAAAGGCCCCTTAAAAACCCCAAATCCATTCACTGAGTAGAGAGCACACTTGAGCTCTCAAATTTACTCTAAGTCACAAATGAACCCTAATCTAAAGATCAGAAGTGTTCACCTAGTTAATGGCGCCAAAACCACTTGGTCTGAATATCAAAAAGGAGCCCAACTACCTAAGGAACCCACTGGAAAAATTTGAACCCGAGCCAAATTCGTTTGACAAGATTTGACACCACTTTTGTCTCGGGGTGAACAGTGAGACAACCCAGATTTGGCATCAGCATATCTCCCTAGCCAGGGCATATCTGCCATTGGAACTCACATACAAGAGATAGCCCTAGGTGCCAGGAAGAGGTCTGTGCAGGATTTTTGCCAAGATTCGCACGTTTGCGATCTCAGCAAGCGTTAGAACACGAGCAGAAACAAACGCCCATGTGTTCGACGCATTCTGGCGTGCCAGAGCACGCCCCAGCGCTCAGCCCCGCGTGCACCGCGCCACGCCGAGCCAAACCCGTGCCCCTGCCCGCGCCTGCGCCTATAAAGCCAGCTAGGGCTTCAACCGTACACCCCCCACTCGCTCTCGACCTTGCCGGAGCGCAAGATCACCGGCGTTTGCCCTGCACACGGCGTGCCAGCGACCGCCCGAGCACCCACCACCGTAGACCGGCCAACCGAGCCATTACCAGCCCCGTCCGACCCTCAAGAGAAACTCTACGTGCCTCGGTGAAACTCCCAGAGCAAGGAATCGAGCTCTGCCTTGCCGGAGACACCGATTCAGGGTCACCGGACTTCACCAGATCGCCGGCGAGCGTAGACCGGGCTCCACGGTGAGCCTTTCTTCAATTACTTGCACGGGTAGACTCCTTAGCACCCCGTGAAGCTTCCTTTGCCCTTGGATTGAACTATATCGCCGTGGATAGGCCAGAGCACCCGCCACCGACGAGCTCGCCCGCCTGCGCACGTGGACTGGTCGATTCCGGCCATCACCGTCGTCGAGCCGTACCTCGTCGTGACCGCAAGGACTTCACGGGGCCAACCCCGCCCTTCGCCGGACCTCCCTTGCCGCCGGTAAGCCATGCCACCCTATTTACTTCCGCGGGTACTGTTCAAAAGGGGGGAGGGACCTCGGGGAAGAAGGAAAAGAAATTAGGGGGGTTTGAATAGTCAGAGACTCAGATGAATAGTTGCGAAGGGGCATAAGTTAAAGAGTTGGTTTAGGAAAAAAACCATGGTCCTCGGTGCAAACTGGTTTTCCAGTAAACCTTTAAACCATTATTCTTTTAAATACAAACAGAGCTTGTAAAATCCATAACTTCAGTTTTATTCAACCAAAATTAGTCAAACCAATTTTGTTAGTTTCTAAATAATGTGAACTACTTAGGAAAAATATAAAACCCCCTAAGTATTGCATAAGATTTTAAAGTTTTGAATTAAATAGTGTTCTGGCCAAAAGCTAAATAAAAGAGGGAAAATAGCTACACTATTAGACTGGGGTTAAGAAAAATCAGAGAAGTACTTAACCACTCCCTAATCTGTTTAAAAATAGTACCCCCCTCAGTACACCAAATTAAGGAAGGGTTTACCATTTAAACTCATTTTAGCCCAAAGTTAAAGAAAATAGAAAAGGTAGTTTAAATTAAGAACCAGGGGACAACCACATTTTTGCTAGCTCACTTGTTTAGAATAGTTCACTAAAAATTTTTGTTAGACCCTTGGCTAGTACAAAAGGAATGAGATACCTTTATTTTATGGAAACAATGGAAACTTAGAAAATCCTTAGAAAAATAGTCTTGAGGAGAAACCACCCCAAACCTTAGGATAACTAATAATATGTGATTATGAATCTAGAAAAAATATATTTTTTTGTTGTTTGACATTTTTGAAATGACGAGTTAGTTATAAGTACATTTTGGCATTAAACTTTAGAAAATCACAACTAAATATTCAGCAGGCCTTTTCTGTGATTTTTAAAACAAAGATCTATTATTCCCTAGGAATCTTGGCAAAAATAAATGTTGAACCAGAAACCCCACAGAAACTAGAGCTATAGTGTAAAGTACCCTTTTACCCTTACTTTTGTTAATTTTACACATGTAGTATCTGAATTAATTTCAACCTCAAACTTCTAGAATAACCCACAGAGGTAATGGCTTACCCACTATAATTTTTATAACATTTTTGGAAAATGTCAACTGACCATGATAGTTAAAAATGCTTAATAAGAAGCACAATAGGAAGAAAAAGGGAATTTTGGGAGAAATAGATAATGTACAACCAAAACCTTCCAAGGAACTCAGGGAGCATAAAAATATAATTAAATAGTGTAATTTCATTCAAAAAAATCTCAAAGATGAAAGTACGAACCCTTAAGTATACCCAAAAAGAAACCATAGAGTCCCATTAAACTTAGTACTATTTTACTATGCATAGCCTTTACAAATTACCATGTCATTCATATACATCTATCTTGTTCATTGCATTCGATAGACTGTAATCTCGCTGACGAAGAGTACATCCTCGTTCCGGAGCAAGGAGTTGCTCAGGAGGTAGCCCCGGAGCCAGCACCAGAGTCTGCCATCGAGGATCTGCGTACCCCAGCTTTGGAAGGCAAGCCCCGGTTTATGCATAACCTAATCTATATTCTATTTTACTACACTTAATGTTTGTAGGCTTGTACTGTGCACTTAAGTGTAGGAGTTGACTGAAACCTTAGTTGCATGAACTCAGGTTTTCCCTTGTGATGGATACTAGTATGCTAGGTCGAGTAGCTACTTTGCTAATTTAGGGATCTCGGTAGAAGTCGAGTGATTTTTCTAGCACTCGTGCGAGGTCAGGAATTGGTTGTATCCATTTTCATATCGTAATGATGTTGGTCCATGGACAACGATCCATGGGGATTGGTTGTCTACGAGACAGAAATTGGAATAAGGATTAAGGTGTGGTACCGTGTGTCAAGCGTTTGAACGTACTAAACATATGCCGAGAAATATGGTAAATCGATAAACCTAGTACCTGAGTGAACCTGCCCGCAGACTTTGCCCCTCACGCGACCTGAGATGTGGTCTCCCATTCCGGTTATGGTGGGTATAAGTGCGGTCACTGCACGACGGCAGTCGGGGTCAGTGAGGCATTGTACGCCAAGGCGGTGAGCCTTGTTCTGTTGATGGGGAATCGATGGGGACGGTTGATGTGTGTGGGGACGGAGTGCCTTGCCACGTCATGTGTTTAGGTTTACCTTGCAAGGTTGAAACTCGATTCGAATCGTCTGCTTCTCGTAGCTAATGAGACTGCTTGATCCATGCTGCTACATTGAGTAACAAGTGGAAATGTGTTGACTTGGCAAAAGTTGTTGATTGTTAAATGCTTGATACCATGTATGGTTAGATAGGTACACATTTAGTCTTAAGAGAGTCACACTAAAACTTGAAAAGCTAAAACTTGA
This sequence comes from Zea mays, assembly GCF_902167145.1. NCBI lineage: Eukaryota > Viridiplantae > Streptophyta > Magnoliopsida > Poales > Poaceae > Zea > Zea mays. Next base: position 88,931,525 of record NC_050099.1, on the reverse strand, counting down.
TTTTAGACTCAGCTAGTGCTTTTTGGCAAACCAAACCCCTCAGCCAAACAGCTGCATGTCTAGAGGTAGCGGAGTAGACTCCTCACACCAGGTAAGTCTAGCTGAGTATTAGTATACTCAGCCTTGCTTGTGGCATAATTTTACAGGTTCTCTGGAGGACATGGTTGCTGTAGTGACTTGGCCGTCCATCTTGCCACCGGGATGGACAGTCGAGTGGGACCCTACCTCGGCAGGGGAGGAGCATGAGGAGTGATGGGACAGGCTTCCCCATCCCTCCGTTTACTTTTCCGTTAGTTTGATTCCGCTGCATTCCGAACAATGATCACTATTTTTACTAAACTCCGATGATGTTGTAATAAATTAAATACTCCTTAATGTATGGTTTTATGTTTTATTGTATTTGCTCTGTGCCTCACCATCGAGTGAGTACGTGGTACTTGATCCTGTTAGTGGCCTCGTCAGACTAGATCCGAGGGACTGACATTTTATTCCCATTTAAGTGTGGTCTAGCCTTTAAGGTGGGACTTAGGCACTTAAGTTGGAATAATTCGGGCGGTTCCGCCACATAAGGGAGCGCAGCGTAAGTTTTGCCGAAGCTACCAAAAAGTCATTCCTAAGGGAGCGCAGCGTAAGTTTTGTCGAAGCTACAACAAAGTCGTTCCTAAGGGAGCGCAGTGTAAGTTTTCTGCTCAAAAGTCGTTCCAAAAGGAATGCAGAGCCAAATACCGCTGAAATATAAGGCGAAGAAGTTCAAAAGACGTTCCTAAGGGGATGCAGAACTTATACCACCGAAATAGAAGGCGAAGAAGTTCAAAAGACGTTACTAAGGGGATGCAGAACTTACACCGAAAAATAAACGGTGAAGCCGAAAAATAAACGACAAAGAGATTCCAATTGTTCCTAAGGGGACGCAGAGATTGTGTGTTTCAGTGTGGGCGCGTGAGTGTGGGTCTTCAACATTAACATCATTTTTTGCATCATATCATCACATCATCCCGCATAGCATCACATCATACATCATATCGCACCAATGACACGAATTGAATACGAATTTGATCTTCGGAGAATGCTTTGAAAAAATGAAAATGTGCTAAGGCACAAAGTAAGCTGAGAAATACAGTTTCATCAGCTCTGTTGCAAAAGAAGGGATCCCTTGTTTACGAAGCATAGATATCTTCACGAAGCATGGATATTTTCACAAAGCATGGATCTTTTTCTTTACGAAGCATGAAAAGAAGGGAAGGTATTTTTTCGCCGAAGGCTCAAAAACGATATGTATATAAAAGTTTCATGCATCGCAAAAAAGTGAATTACAAATAATTTACATATTAGATTCAAAGATATACACATCAAATATTACAGTCTTGTTACAACAAAGTTACATTGACCATCTAAAAATGTTTTTACAATAAGTACTAGTCTTCTTTTAGGATCTTCTCCGCAACTTCATTTAGCAATTTGTTGACGACTTCGTCAACAATAGATTCAGCCATATTAATGATCTCCAGTGCTTCCTTCATTTCTGGATTGGCCAAGGGATCAAACAGTTCCGGTGGCGAAGATAATTCAGCTACAGTGGAAAAATCAATCAGTCCGAAGCCACAAAAGCAAATTTCGAAGCTGAACATCAAAAGATAGTACCTATAAGTTTTTCGCGCTCTGCAGCTTCTTCAGCTCGCCTTGGTTCTGCTCGAGTGTCATGGATGTCCTTTTCACTTTTCTTCATAATTTCATGAGCCATCTCTCGGCCACCATTCACCCAGACATCATTATAGAATTTTCTGCCCATCAAGGTTGCTTCAGCTGAAGGATCCTTTGTGACATCTGCGGAGAAGGCAGCTTCGGCATGGGCCATGGTCTTGATGTGATCGCATCCCGCATTCTCTAAAATAGCTGAAATCCCCCGCGCACCGGAAAATGCAGAGACATCCCCGCGATCACTTAATATTTCTTCGAAACTCTCGGCCTCCCCACTTATCCATTCGATAACACCTTCAGGGTTGCCTCGTATGAAGTTCTCTTCGGTAGAATAGGCACCCATGTTGGCGAAGCTAACTTTTATTTTCTCCACGCAGCCCAAGGATTTTTCAAAGCATCTTTCCTTGGACGCGCGAAGTTCTTCAACAGTTTTCTCTAAATGGTTTTTCCAATATTCGCTGATCTCTCGGTTAGCTTCTTCGAGTGCGCATTTTTCTTTGGCTTCTGCCAACTGTTTCCGAAGGTCTTCAATTTCATTCTTTTGGATTTCGGCTTGAGCCTTGTAACTAGCTTCATCTTCTTTCACTTTGTTTACCAATGAAATCAAGATTTTGTCTTTTTCAAGACCTTCGTTCCTTAATTCGATTACATCTGAACGAAGGTTGTTCAGAGCCATCGTATATCCTTCATCTTCAATGTTTTTCTATGCCCTGAGGGCATTACAAAGAATCAGGCCCTGCAAGTAAAGGAAAGAATAAGTATGACAAATAAAATACCCCATTTTTAAATTCAAATGTAACTCTTATACCTTTATGCTATTATACGCTAAGCTGTCAACAAGCTCATCCTTCGATAAGATTGAAAGGCCATCTTCCAGCTTCGGGAATCCGATGCTTCTACCTATCTCCCGGCAAATGGATATTTCTTTATTATCCGGGAGACAGTACAAAAAATCTTCTTCCCCACTGCCATTAAATACTAATGCCCTCTTCGGGTATTTCAATTTTTGGGCATAATGTTGTGCTTCTAGCTTTTCTTCTTGAGAAAGTCCCTTTCCCGAAGCATGACGAATGATGTAATCAGTGCTTTTTTTTGAATCTTCGGGAGCAGGAGTTTCAACCTTTTCAGACACAATTTGCTCTGTCGCCTTTTCTTTAGCTACGACAGGCTCTGTCGCAGTGGGCACTGAAGGCCCAGCTTTGGTTTCAGCCTGGATTGTTGCAGCTTCGACTTCTGCCTGCTTCGTTTCAGCTTTGGGTTGTGCCTTGGAAGCTTCGGGAATTTTTCTTATAGGAGCATGACTCTAGGTTTTTGCTGTTTCTAACACAACATCTAGCACATTCGCCATCCTTCTCCTCTTAGGAGTTGAGGCAGAATTCTTTTGTGCCTTCAGCACTGTTGCCTCTGTTGAAGGGCTCAAAATCTCTAGCATTTTTGTTATTTCTTCAATTTTTGACCCCTCAGCCTTATCAGCCGTCATCTCAACTAGCTTAACTGAAAGTAACTTCGGCATTATGGTCGGCTCTCCAGTGCTCTGCGTAGGAGGAACAATTTCTTTTATTTCGGCAGCCGAAGACGCCCCTTCGCCAAATTCAGGGATCACGACCGGTTCAATGTAACGTGGCTGGTGAGTCAGAACCTTCATCTTTTTGCCCTTCGGCTCATCTGTGACGGCCGAAGCGGCAACCTTTCCAGAAGCAGCAATTTTTCTTTTTACCCCCTGTCCCCGCAGTGGGTAACGATAGTCGGGGTATACGAAGCCGATGGCGTCAAAAACTCTGTTCAGCCTTTTCTTTCCCCGACCTCCGAAGGCTGCGGACAAAGCATTATCTTCCGCTTTGGAGTACGCCCCAAGTATCTCGTCGCTAGTAGCCTCAATGCACTTGAGCCAATCATCATTTGGTTCATCAAACTTATCCCCAAACCTGAATGTATACTTCAGCCGGACCAAACCACCTTCGCTAGAATTAGTGATGGTCTCCTTTGGCATTTCCTAGTTTTCCACAAGCGGCCATATTCTGAATGCTATATGTTCTTGAATTAAATCTCTTGTGCCAATGAAGGAGCAAATAGTACTGAAGGCCTTCTGACACGCTTCGGCGGCGTCATCAATTTCAACCTTCGGCCTTCGGAGGCCAAAGCGGGACCAGATGGGACGCATAATGATTTCTTTTATGTCTTCCCTCGTCTTTAGATCATTCTTCACATAAAACCACTCTTCCATCCAGGCCCCGGGCCATCTCTTCCAAAATGTTGGCACTGGGTGGCTTGCGTTAGGGCGAGCGATAAATCCATAACAACCGAAGTTGTTGTGGTACTGTTCTTTACCCATGGCCTTCGTCTCATATAGAAGTTCGTGCATACTGCAAAAGCACTTCGCGCTTCGCTCTAGCCCTTGACTCCTTACTGCCCAGACAAAAATCCCCATTCTTATTATGGCTTCGGGGGTGATCTGATGAAGGAAGATTTGGTAGGTCTTCAGCACTTCAACTACAAACTTGCTCAAAGGGAACCGAAGCCCAACCTTGAAGAAGCTTCGGTAAATTACAACTTCATTTTCTTCAGGGGTAGGGACGTTGTTGTCTCCACCGGCCCTCACAATAGACATATCCCGAAAGTACCTTCCTCTCATGTTATCAAGATGACTCTGTTTGATGGTCGATTTTCCGAAGATTGAATGACTTGGCCTCCAGGGCCGATCCTCAGAATCTTCGTCCCCACTTTCCACATCATAGATATCGCCGTCACCAGTATCTTCAGATAATCCTTCCAGTATCTCTTTAGTAATTTTCTCTGTGTTTGTTTTTGCCATCGACTCAACAAATCCAGCAATATAAGGATCCACAGCCTTCTTCTCCTCAAACAGCTTCGCCTCTTTAGTCAGCTTCGTCTCCGCAGCAACCTTCTTTTCCGGAGACATTTTTTCTCTAGACATGGTGAAAATGCGTCTATTGAACCGAAGCTCAGAGAGCTTAAAAATCTAGCAAGCACTAGTGAGCAAGAGCTATAAAATTGAGAAAATAATGCAAATGGCACAAGAAGTGTGTCAAATGCAGCTGGTGTAAGTTCCTATTTATATGTCCAACAGGCTGCAAATTGGAGGGCCCCGTCTGTCATAGACTGTTGCTATTCTAGCAAAGGGAAGGTGTTTTTTTGGACCTTTGTCTCAAGGCCTTCGTCTATGTCATAGTCTGAATTAGTTATCTTAACAAATTAATACTGTGAGGGGCTACTGTTTGGGGCCTTCGTCTTCCGAAGGTCCTCAAAAACATGATTTAACAATGTCTTCCAAGTGTAACATATGAACAGGTACCTTCGGACTTGGGTCAAAACCATATACGATGTGAAAAGTGTGACCCAAACGAAGACTGATACTGCTCCGAAGCTACGAGCAAGGTAGCTTCGGCACAACGGTGGAAAAAGGAACCGACTTAAAGAGGAAAAGGCTATCTAGTCCCCATTGGGTTGTCCATATGTCAATAGAAAATATGAAGGGCATGAATGTAAATTTACACAAGCTGCGCCCTGTGCCTATAAATAGATGAACAGTACCCCCGTACTGTTCACGCTGACTTGTATTCATTTGTGCGTCACGCTTGGACTTTTACCTTCTCTCAAGCCGAAGGTACAAATGTAATTCAATATTGTTTCTGTTTATCCATGTTAATATAAAGAAGATATATTAATAATGCCATGTGATTATTCATATTGTCTCTTATATTTCATATGCTTCTTCTTTCATTAACACATGTTGTGATGATGAAGGTATGTCTTTCATAACCTTCGTCCGAAGATTATTATATCCTAAGGGAAATAATGCTTCAAAGGATGAAGAACCTTTAAACATTAACATCTGTGTTGCCTTGTTCTTAATTCATAGAATTTGAGAACAAGTCCCCAACAGACATATTTATGAGTATAGTTGTGTGATATATGAATGTTTATGTAATGGTGAATGTCACCCATGTAATGGTGTATGTTTATTTATTTGGCGTACGTATTCTTATGTATGTATGATACACAAATCGATGCTAGAAGTTGACTGTGAGGTAGACGAACCAAACTCGTTCGAGGACGACCCATAGGACACTTTCGAGCAAGGCAAGTGGATTATCCCTCTACATTTCTATTTGTACCCAAATAATGCATACAATAATGTTTACTTTATGGATATATTGCATAATTTGATGGGATTTTCCTAAATAAGGATTTCCTAGAATTACCAACCCTATTCCTTGAATTACCCTAGGATAAATGATATGCTTAGCAATTTTTGCTATTGCTCAACTTGATAAATATGATGTCACTCTTTTAATGATACTATGTTCTAGAAATGAAGTTTTATTATGATGTTAACCCGATGGTTAAATAAGAACATTTTGTGTTAAATGGAACATGGAATGACCACCAAGGATAACAGTGCAACCACGAGTGCTATAATGGCTCTTGCTTTGGTAATTAGCTCTATAGACTTAGTTCTTGTAGGTATGGGTCCCTAGCCATTCACCTAAGTAGTGTTTATGGGTCCGATCAACCCAGGCTAGATGGGATACACGGCTTGTGGGTAAAGTTGTACCACCTCTGCAGAGTGTAAAACTGATATGTCAGCCGTGCTCACGGTTAAGAGCAACCTGGACCCTCACATGATAATTGAACTTAAAGATGGAAAATAAATCGTGATCTGATGATCTACTAGTGGTTTGCTTAAGTGATTTCACTTAACTGTTTTTGATATAATCTTATGCTTTTGATTAATTGGGATATTTGGGATACACAATTATTAGTAAGACAAGTGTTTCTAATAAAATATTGACCAACTAAAATGCTTACCGCTTATCCATAGCCTACCTTGTTAACTTGCATTATTTCCCCCAACTTGATGAGCCTCGACCATAAGTGAGCTCACCCTTACTAATATTTTGATCAGAGGGTAATGACGAAGACTTCGCAGATGACGTTGATGAGTTTTTAGTCTAACGATGCGCCAGTCACCTTTTCCTGTGGAAGAGTGTCCATGTTTAATTCAGTCGTACTTTGATTATGATACTTGTTAAGATACAATGATCCAGATGATGTAATAAAGTTACTCTACTCTCTTTACGCCTTTATTGCATTGTCTTTTGATATATTACACTTGTGACGTCAACATATGTGTGGAAAATGGATCCTGGCCCACATATGCTATGCATTCGGTTTTGCCCCCAGAACAGGGTGTGAAAGAAGTGGTATCAAAGCTATGCTGACTCTAGGTCGTTAGACCAGTTAGAATGGAAAGCCTAGTCTGTTCAAAACATGATAATTTTGTTCTTACAAAATTATTTTATTAACCTTACCTCTTTAAAATTCAACTAATTTGACAATTTCTCTTGTAGATGGTTCGTACTATCCAAATCACTCGGATCAATACTAACCACATCCCTCTACCACGACAAGTTCCTGTCTACCCAGTGGTAGTCGAGGAAATCCCTATGGATCTCCCTCGCATTCGTGTGGAGAACGGAGTCATTTTGGAGGACAGCTCGGAGGAGTTTCTGCCTACGCCCACCCCATTGGCAGAATCACTAGCCTTCGCAGCTGGATCGTCAGCTTCAGCACCGCCAGCCCCAGCAGTCCAAGCCCCTGCTCCTGGAGGCGATGACCCGGACGACTCTGGTGACGATGATGAAGACGAAGAAGACGATGATGATGAAGATGTGGAGAACGTCAATGAAGAAGCCAACGATGAACAACAGGACCACTACATGGGGTTATGGCCTGTCACTGAACATTGTACCTCAATGTTCGAGACATGGCACTTCCCTAACCTGCTGTAGGATGTTCTGCATGCGTTGGGAAACTACGTCCGACCCCTGTACTAGACAAGATGAGTGTACGAGCCTCCTCGGGCTTGCTACTACATGCCAGGGTGATGGATGCAGGTGATAGAGGGTACAAGACTCTGTAAGCTCATGAGTCTCTGACACCGCTATCCACCTACGCTGCTTCGGTCAGCGATGCTGCTAGGCGAACTCTGTGGTCCCTCAGCCACACCTAATGGCACCAACTGCACAACATGAAGTAAAGGCATCTTCCTCTGCGTATTCGTGGAGAAAGCCAGAACAGCATTGTTCCAAGTGGAGCTGAAGAAGATCGCCTCAACACCCTAGCTGGTGTGGTGGCAGGTCTTAACACCGACCTGGATAGTGCTACCTTGGACCACTCTAGGGTACACATGGAGCTAGAGGATGCACATGCAAGGATCACAGCCCTGGAAGCGCAGCTTGATGGAAGGAATCCCCCTGAAGTTCAAGTCTCTGCCATGGCGTTATCCCCTCCCCACAAGAGGATCCACTATGGAAAACCAGTATCAATCACCAGGCTGCTATAAATTTTCATTTATATTGTAATAAGTTAGATTTCACGTTAGACGATGAACATCATTATAATATTATGCTTATAATAATAACAACCATGTGATGGTGTTGTTTGCAATGTTTGATTTGGATTTTTGCTTGAGTGCAATGGTCTTATGGAATGATGGTCATAAGAGCATAAAAAATAAACTTAACCTTAAAAATAAACTATTCCCCCTAGAATCTTCTCTACTCCTCACTTACCCCAGAATTGTACTTCCTAACCAACCAGATGGTGAACACTCGCTCAGGTCCCAATAACCACCAGAACTAGCATGGTCAACAGTTGCCACCACCACCACCCAATCCCAACATGGATCAATTCATCGCAGCGCAGATGTAACTTCTGCAAGGACTCACTGCTTTGGTGCAGCAGATTCAGCAGAATCAACATAACTAGCAACACCAACATCAACAACAACATGCACCCCAAGCTAGAGATAAGCATCGGGATTTCATGAGCCATCACCCGCCTGCTTTCTCTCATGCAGCAGACCATTTGGATGCCGATGACTGGCTTAAGGTCATTGGTAAGAAGTTAGACATCACCCAGTGCAATGACCAAGAGAAGGTCTTGTACACTTTGGGAAGACTCGAAGGAGCTACGTCCGATTGGTGGGATGCCTTCACCGTGGCACATGCTAATGCAGACGCCATAACCTGGCAGGAATTCTAGGTGAACTTCCGTGCTCACCATATTCCCTCGGGAATCATGAAGCTCAAGAAGGAGTTTCTTTCCTTCACACAAGGGAACATGTCCGTTAGTGAGTACAGTGATCGCTTCACCCAGCTTTCACGCTATGCCCCAGAAGAAGTGGACACTGACAAGAAGCGCCAAGAACGTTTCTTGGAAGGTTTGATTGGACCTTTGAACTACCAGTTATAGAGCCACAACTTTCCCAATTTTTAGACTTTGCTTAACAAGGCAATTGGCCTTGAAAGCAAAAAGAAAGAGTTGTTGGATCACAAGAGAAAGTTCCAAGGGCAGACTAGCAGGAATACCCGCCAGAAAACCTCCAAAGGTTCTCAATTCCGCTTCGGAAACCAGAGTGGGAACAACAACTATCAAGCACAACGCTCTAGACATCAAGGTCAGAGGAGCAACCAATATCAGAACCAACAGAGGAACAACACTCAGACCGGTCAAAGGTCTAGTGGCCAACAACATAATCATCAAGGAAGCGTCGTGAACACACCGGCCAAGAACAACAACACAACTACCCCAGTCCAACCTAATGGCTGTTTCAAGTGGAGCGAACTTGGGCACTATGCTAACAACTGCCCAAGGCGCAATCAACAGACACCCCAGAGGAACAGCAACCAGAGGACTGATCAGAATACACCTGCTCGTGGATCTGCACAAAACAAGACTCCGCAGAACCAGAGTAAGGGAAGAGTTAATCTCGTGATAGTAGAATCAGTTCCTGAGGATGCCGACATGGTGTATGGTATGTTTCTTATTAACTCCATACCTGCATCAGTTTTATTTGATTATGAAGCATCTCACTCCTTCGTAACAAAGTCATTTGTGGAACAACATAATATACCAAACTATCCCTTGAAGAAGAAACTATTAATTCGATCACCGGGAGGTGAACTTAGAGCCACTCACTCATGCCCTCAGACTAAGGTTGAAATTAGAGGCCTAAGCTTTCTAGTAGAGCTGATAATTTTGGAATCGAGTGGAATCGATGTGATACTTGGAATAGACTACTTGACCAAGCATGATGGAGTAATATCCTGTGCTAAGAGGATGGTTACATTAACCAGTCCACAAGGATAAAGAATTGAAGTCAATGTCAGTATGCCAACAACAGCAGAGGGAATGGTAAATCAATTGGAAGAGAAATCTTTGGAGCACATCAGAATAGTGTGTGAATACCCAGACATATTTTCGGAATAATTACCAGGTATACCACCTGATCGTGATATAGAATTTTCTATTGAACTATTACCCGGAACTGCACCGATCTCAAAAAGAGCTTACCGAATGGATGTCAAAGATTTAATTGAACTAAAGAAACAAATAGAAGAGTTACTAGAAAAAGGTTTTATTTGCCCCAGTTCGTCTCCATGGGGAGCCCCAGTTCTATTCATGAACAAGAAAGATGGTTCAAGGATAATGTGTGTCGACTATAGAAGCTTGAATGAAGTAACGATTAAGAATAAGTACCCGTTACCTCGGATTGAAGATCTGTTTGATCAGATGAGAGGAGATAAAGTATTCTCAAAAATAGATCTAAGATCAGGCTATCATCAGTTGAAGATTCGAACCGAAGATATACCTAAAATAGCTTTCACCACAAGATATGGACTATATGAGTTTTTGGTCATGTCTTTTGGACTGACTAATGCACCAGCTTACTTTATGAACTTGATGAATAAAGTATTCATGGAATACCTTGACCAGTTTGTGGTGGTATTCATCGACGACATACTAGTATACTCTCAGAGTGAAGAAGAACATGAAGATCATCTGAGATTAGTTCTATAGAAACTTCGAGACAATCAGTTGTATGGAAATTTTCAAAGTGTGATTTTTGGCTGAAGGAAGTCGCTTTCCTAGGTCATATTATCACCGATGGAGGAATCAAGGTAGACCCCGATAAAATAAGTGAAATACTAAATTGGAAACAACCCACAGATGTGTCCAAGATCAGGAGTTTTCTTGGATTAGCATGATACAACAGAAGATTTATCGAAGGCTTCTCCAAAATAGTGAAACCCCTTACTTCACTGTTGGAGAAAAGTAAAGAGTTTAAGTGGGATGAAGCATGTCAGAAATGTTTTGAGGAATTAAAGTAAAGGCTAACCACTACACCAGTGTTAATTATGTCTGATATTCATAAAGGGTTTGATGTGTATTGCGATACATCACATCTAGGACTTGGATATGTGTTAATGCAAGAAGGAAAAGTGATTGCCTATGCTTCAAGGCAGTTACAGAAGCATGAAAAGAATTATCCTACGCATGATTTGGAATTAGCTGTCGTAGTGCACGCTTTGAAGATTTGGAGGCACTACATGATTGGAAATAAGTGTAAAATCTTCACATATCACAAAAGCTTGAAATATATCTTCACGCAGAAAGGACTCAACCTAAGACAGAAAAGATGGCTTGAGTTAATCAAAGACTATGATTTAGAAATACAATATCACCCATGAAAAGCAAATGTAGTGGCAGATGCTTTGAGCCGTAAAGGTCAAGTGAACAACATCACTACTCATTTGATGTCACAGGAATTGTGCTGGGAGATGGAACAACTCAAACTTGGAATACTCAATACTATGGAAGCAACAGTTATGGAAGTTGAATCTACTTTGGAACAAGATATTCGTAAAGGACAGGAATCTGATGAGAAAATCAAGGAAATTAAGGCACAAATTAGTTTGGGTAAAGCCCCAGATTTCACAGAAGATGAACAAGGCACAGTATGGTTTAAAAAGAGAATATGTGTACCAGAAATCGAGCACCTACGCCAATTTATTTTAAGGGAAGCCCATGATTCAGCTTATTCTATTCACCCTGGAAGTACTAAGATGTACCAGGACCTGAAGGAAAAGTATTGGTGGTACAATTTCAAAAGAGATGTGGCTACTCATGTTGCAATATGTGACGTGTGTCAACGAGTTAAAGACGAACACCAAAGACTAGCAGGATTACTACAACCTCTCAAGGTACCAGAATGGAAATGGGAAGAAATCGATATGGATTTCATAGTTGGACTACCTCGTACCCGGGATGGCTATGATTCAATATGGGTTATAGTGGACAGGTTGACTAAAGTGGCACACCTTATACCTGTGAAGACAACCTACTCAAGAGCCCAGTTAGCAGAGTTATACATGTCAAGGATTGTTTGTCTGCATGGAGTACCAAAGAAGATCATATCAGATCGAGGAACCCAATTTACCTTGCGCTTTTGGAAAAGACTACATGAATCCATGGATACCAAGCTAAACTTTAGCTCAGCTTATCATCCGCAAACGTATGGGCAAACGGAAAGAACAAACCAAGTGTTGGAAGATATGTTAAAAGCTTGCGCTCTAAAGCATGGTAGAAGCTGGGATAAGAGTTTGCCTTATGTAGAATTCTCGTATAACAATAGTTATCAAGCAAGTCTGAAAATGGCACCGTTTGAAGCACTTTATGGACGAAAGTGTAGAACACCGCTTTATTGGAATCAGACCATAGAACGTCAAGTATTTGGTCCAGAAATTCTCCAAGAAGCAGAAAAGCAAGTACAGATTATCAGAGAGAATTTGAAAATAGCACAGTTGAGACAGAAAAGCTATGCTGACAATAGAAGAAGATAGTTGATCTTTGAAGTAGGAGACTTCGTATACCTTAAAATTTCACCAATGAGAGGAATGAAAAGATTTAAGGTTAAGGGTAAACTATCTGCTCGCTACATAGGCCCATTCAAAATTTTGGAAAGAAAAGGTGAAGTAGCATATCAGTTAGAGCTACACGATAGTTTATCAGATGTGCATGACATATTTCATGTGTCACAACTTAAGAAATGCTTAAGAGTACCGGAGAAACAATTACCTATGGAAGAACTCAATGTTGAGGAGGATTTGACTTTTTCGGAGTACCCTATCAGAATTTTGGAAACATCTCACAGAATTACACGGAGTAAAGTTATCAACATGTGTAAAGTTCAGTGGAGTCATCATTCGGAAGATGAGGCCACTAGAGAAAGAGAAGATGAACTCAGAGCAAAATTCTCTCAGTTATTCTCAGAAGTTCCTTAATCTCGAGGACGAGATTCTTTTAAGGGAGTAGGTTTGTAACACCACAAAACCATCAACTAAAAATAATGCATTTAGATTATTAGTGGTAAATATAGTAATGAATTTTTTCTTTCAAGTGATTGATTTTTATTTGCATTTAGAATAATTTTGTTTGCTCATATTTGATTTATGGTTTTTTGTAGAATTTCTTTTATATTGAAAGTCCAATTAATTAATATAGAAATATTGGTCCAAAAATAATTATTTTAGTTATAAATAATTTTGGTATTATTATTATTATTTTTAGAAATATTTAAAAACATATTTATTTATATTTTAATAGGGAATAAAAAGAAAAAAATAATTCGAAACCCTAACCGCCGGCCAAAATCGGCCCAAACGGCCCATCAGCCACGCGCCCACCTCTCTTCCTCCCCCCTCTCTCTCTCTCCGATACGGGCCCCACCTGCAGGGGAGGTCTTCTTCCTCCCGTAGCTGTCGCCGCGCCCTGGCCCAACCCACGTCCCCTCGCCTCCTCCGAACCAGAAACGCCCGCTGCCATCTCCTCCTCTCCCTCCCCCACTCTCCTCTCTCAATCAATAGAGTAACTGGCGCCATTAATGGAGTTAAGCCGCCGGCGCCATTACCCCCTCTCTCTGGCCGCCGAGCCCTTTCCCCTTCCCCTCTTCCCCTATAAAAGGTCAAGTCGCTCCCCTGCTTCTCTCACCTCCACTCGCTCAAGCTCTCCTCCCTCTCACCATCGTGTCGTGCTTGCCGTCGTCGGAGCCGCCCGGACCGTCCGCGCCCGCTCGCCGTCGCCACCACCCTAGCCGGACCGTCCACGTCCCCAGCCACGCCCCTGGCCGAGACCGCCCTGCCCTGCTCCCTGCTCGTCGACCTGTATTTGCATTTTAGCCCCTATATTTGCGTAAATTTAGTTTAGATATTTTTTTGTTCAGAAACTATTAAAAAGAAACCCCGATGTATACACTTAATGGTGAACTAGCCCCTGCAACAATATTTTGGACGTGAGTATTATTTTCTATTTCGAAAATAAATAATGTCATGATTCACTAACTTGGTGATTTAGATACTAGAAACGTTTACGATTAACATCGCTTTAGCACATGGAACCTCGCTTTAGCACATGGAACGATATTGTTAGTAGTGAGTTAATTATAATTTTATTGATATAAGAAAATGAAAGAAATAATAGGCCACGTATTTTCGGTCAGATTAAAATATAGGTTTCTACTAGTCATGATAAATGTGTTCATATGTATAACACTTAAATACTTAGAATTAGTAAAATATTTATCTATGTCAAAATCACCATGATTATATTACCAAAGTCCAATTAGTAATCTACATTAATTCTTAGAATATTAATGTTAGGTGATTTAGAAATAAACATTTTAGCTATACGTATAATTTCTATTTAGAAAGGAAAGGATAAAACCCAAAGGACTATTATTAAATTATTTTCCGTAAAGTTTGTTAAAACATTTTATCTACATTATATTAGATAAACTAGCTTCATAGTCACCTGCTCATATTTTCACCAATGATAACTCAAAGTGGAGAATGTAATGGATTAATAAAATATTTATCATTTAGAAATATTTATGAGTATAGTTGTGATGAGGACATGGATGTGTTTCCCTCTAAGATACCCCTGGATTACCACCTGAGTTGCCTCCAGATTTTTGGGTTAGTCCTACCTTTAACATTTCAGATTTGAAACCATATATGGGTGACGAAGATGAGATCGGGTCGAGGACGACTCCAATTCAAGAGGAGGAGGATGATAAGGACATCACTTCTATACATACAATGAATGGACCGATAACATGATCGTGTGCACGACAGCTAAATCTCCTGGTACGTTCTACCCTAGTCAATTGTGTTTCAGAGCTTACGCTTGGGACCATGGATGTTTTGATGATTAGAAACCTTGGAGAGGACCAGCAAGGACTTGGAAAAGGCCTAGGTGTTGAGGAGGAGGAGCAAGGGCGCCACAACAGGAAGGTGATCAAGTCCGACTCGGCTACGACTCCATCTCGGGTTCCAAGACCAGTCTGCACTAAAATGGACGCCCAAGATGCGTCCGAACTCCGATTGCGACGGACTTGATATGGTTGGAAAGATAATGTCTGTTTCAAGTGAAATTTTGTGTGCTTCCATCTTTTGTGATTTTGGATCAGTGATAAAAAAATTCAGAATATTTCGAGCTCGTTTGCTGGTACTCCTTTGGAAACGCGCCTTTGATTTCTACTAGTGCTGAAAAATCTGCGCTATTTACAGAACTGCCATTCTGCTAGTTTGTTACTTTTATCTTGTTGTGCTTCGATAGGACACGTCTTAGCCAGCAATTGTGACTTGTGCTTTGGACACTTATTGAACTTCGCTAATCTGCACTCAATTTTGTTCCACATTCACATACATATTATGCCTGTCCTACAGCTCCACATACTATATCTTCTGATCAATACGGATTTGACCTTGCAATCACGGTTTCACTACCTCTTGGTAAGTATCACGAACTAGCCTCCGATTGTAACATTCTTTGATTGTATTTCGTCAGACACTTGTAAGAGCTTGGTAAGATACATTAGAGCGTGTTCCTGTGTTCCACCTGAGAGGAGCGTGTAGTGAAATTATTAGGGATAACCGTCACGGTTTGTTTCCTGTTTTTGTGTTTCGATGGCAGGCGACGACAAAGAAGCAAGGATCCCTACTCACTTCGATGAATGTGTTAGCCGCCAAGATCTTGAGGCAAACAACAAGCTCCTGAAGGAGCAAATGCAGGAGATGGTCCACAAGTCAGTGCATGATGCCTTCATTGACATGAACCTTGGCAAGACTTACGAGAGGCTGGATCGACGATTGTCCCAGATCGTCGACAGACTTGCTGTGTTGGAGACGCAACAACAAGCACCGCCACCACCACCTCCTCGTCCACATCTTCCCGGTGATGCGGTGTTTGATGAAGAAGGTAATTATGATGAAGCGGCCACCAGAGATTTGTGCCTACGTCGCCGTCTTCATCAAAACATAGAAGGTATGCAACACCGCCAACAAGGTAATAACAATCGTGCTCCTGACGACCCTTATGCTAAGATTAAATTTTCTATACCATCTTTTTCGGGTCATTATTGTGGCAGAACCGCCCGAATTATTCCAGCTTAAGTGCCTAAGTCACGCCTCAGGGGCCGTAACACACTTAAATCGGAATAACCCGTCAGTCCTTCAGATCTAGTCTGATAGAGCCACTTAACCAGGATCAAATTCCACAATCTCACTCGAAGGTGAGTCACAGAAGAAATACAATAAATCAGGAAACCTCAAATTAAGTGATGAATTATTACATAGATCGGAGTTTTTGAGTAGCAAATAAGAGTTCACGAAATAAAATGCAGCGGATAATCGATGTCGTCGGTAATGAGGAAATGGGCAAGACCTAGCCCACTACTCCTCATGCTCCTCTCCTGCTGGAGCAGCATCCCACTCGACCGTCCAACCCGGTGGCAGGGTGGTAGGCCAAGTCACACCATCAACCATATCCTGAAGCGCACCTGCAAAAATTATGCCACAAGCAAGGCTGAGTATACTAATACTCAGCTTGACTTACCCGGTGTGAGGAGTCTACTCCTCTACCTCTAGGCTATGCAGCTGTTTGGCTGAGGGGTTTGGTTTGCCAAAAGCACTA
Source organism: Zea mays (assembly GCF_902167145.1). Taxonomy (NCBI): domain Eukaryota; kingdom Viridiplantae; phylum Streptophyta; class Magnoliopsida; order Poales; family Poaceae; genus Zea; species Zea mays. The sequence continues at coordinate 88,914,989 of NC_050099.1, read as the reverse complement.
GCTGTTTCTAAAATCAATTTTTAGCTTTTCAAGTTCTAGCATCATTATCTTAGCTAGGTTTGCTCCTTCTAAGCATACATGGTGACAAGCATTTAGTTCAATCATCAAATTGTCTCATGTAACCTCATTTCACTTCTTACTCGATGCAGTACAAGGGGTCAAGCGGTCTCATTAGCTGCGAGAAGCAGACGATTCGAATCGAGTTTTATCCTTGCAAGGTAAACCTAAACACACGACATGTCAGGGCACTCCGTCCCCACACATGTCAATCGTCCCCATCGATTCCCCGTTCGCGTCCAGGCCTCACCGCCTTGGCATACAATGCTCCACTGACCCCGTCTGCCGCTGTGCAGTGACCGCACTTGTACCCACCATAGCTAGCATGGGAGACCCAGTCTCAGGTCGCATGAGGGATAAAGTCCACGCCCGGCTTCACTCAGGTACTAAGATTACCGGTTACCATTTTTTCGGGCATGTGCTTAGTACGTTCAAACGCTTGACTCAGGTATCCACACATTAATCCTTAATTCCTTTTTTCCCGTCTCATGGTCAAGGCATCCTCCCTGGATCCAAGTCCATAGACTAACATAGATCCCGTTATCAAGATGAATACAATCAATTCCTGACCTCGCGCGAGTGCTAGAAAAATCACTCGACTTCTACCGAGATCCTGATTAGCAAGCAGCTACTCGACCTAGCATACTAGTATTCATCTCAAAAAGGAATCCTAAGTTCATGCAACTAGAGGTTTCAAGCAACTCCTACACTTAAGTGCACATTACAATCCTACATGCATTAAGTGTAGTAAAGTAGCATATAATAATACGGTTATGCATATAAACCGGGGCTTGCCTTCAATAGCTGGGGCTGCAGGGAGATCCTCTATAGCAGCCTCAGAAGCTTGCTCCTGGTCCTCCTCTTGGACAGTTCCTTGCTCGGGGATGAGCATGTACTCTCCGTCAGTGAGATTACAATCTAATGAATGCAATGCGTAAGATATATGCAGGATATGATATGGGCTTTAGTAATTTCAACTTTTGATGGTGTATGATCCACTTGAGTTAGATAGAGTTAAACCTTACTTATGTGAGACTTTTGGGTGGTAAACTTGGTAAATTGGATCAAACTTAGCTAAGGTAAGTGGTAGGTTTATTTTTGGGGTTCCACTGAATTCTTTTTAAGGTCTTTAGTGAGAATTGCCAAGAATTCAAGTTGGACTTATTGGAGTGAGGTTTATTTCTCCCTTCTTTTTCTTTATTCTCTTTAAGTTTTTGGAGTGGGTTCGAACTACAAGTCACTTTAATAAATTTCCAAAAATTACAGTGGCTTATTACTGGTGTATAATTCTTTGTCTCAAAATTTGGGGTTCAAAAACTGAATAGTTTTCTCTGGACAAAATTACCAAATTTTAGGGCAGAAGGGGTGATTTGAACTACAACTATCATTTAATAGTAGGTAATTCTCTAAGACTTATTTTTGCTGGCATTTAGATGCTATAACATGACTTGGTACAAATTGCTAGCCATTAATACTTAGTAGTTATTTTACTAGAATTTTCTAAAGTTTCTAGCAAAAGGGGTGCTTTCTACTACTACTATATTTTAAAAATATCAAACAACAGATTTCTGATTTTTCCTAGTTTCTATTTTGCGCAAGAGAAATCATTCTGAAGTTTGGTATCTTTTTGCTTAAGAGAAAGGGTGGTATGCATTAATTTGATTAAATGGCCTTTCTTATAAAATATTGGCAATAGGTAATATTTTGCATCTTTCTAATGGGTTTGCATTTTTCTCTGTTGTCCTATCTCATTATTGACCTAGCAAAATTTTATTTGCTCATTATTGCATTATTATGGGTTATTCATGATTTATTTGGAATATGACTTATTATCATATTATATTTATTTACCCTACTTAAAAAGATGGGCTGGGGTGTTTATTATTTTTGCAGTGGGGTTTTGGTGGTTACAAGTCCACTGAATTTTTATCATCAATTTTGGGTCTTGGTTTTATAACTCTAATAATTGTTTTCTAGTTGGAATAATGCTAAATAAAACATTCCACTTTAATTCTGTTCTGAACTAGTGGTCTTTTTATTTTTCCTATGTTCTTTGTTACTTAAGCAAATTAGGAAAAATAATTTCATCCACTGGTCATTAATTTCTAAGGCCTTTCTGATTTTCCTAAGGTTTGAGCAGAAATGGCTTTTACTGGATATCTACACTAAATTTTTTAATACTGGGGTTCTTACTATTTTTAAACAGTGCTTAAATGGGGTTTGAACATTTACAAATTTTCTTAGGTTCAGCACAGAAGCATAACAAATTTTCCTTAATTAAACAAGGTTTGGTCAGTTTCTGTTTTTAATTTTAAACTCTAAAAATTTGAACAGAAAGCATAGGGTTCAGTATTTTTAATTGGTAGTTCATAATACTTAGAATTTACCAAAATTGGTTTGACAACTTTTGGTTAAGTATTCATCAAGTTATGAATTTTCTAAGTTCTCTGTTTATTAAAAAGGATAAACAGAAATGATTAAATGGAAAACTACTTTGCGACGGGGTCCCTGGCGGGTGTTTTAAGTTTTCCTTACAGACTAGTCCCTGAGCTACTATTCAAATAAGTCGCTGACATCACAGAAAACCCCCTGGGTTCTTCTAATCCTGACCCGAGGTCCTTCCCCCAAATTAAATAGTACCCGCGGCGGAAGAAAGGGCGGAGGAGCTTACCGGCGGCAAGATTGCTCCGGTGAGGTGGCCGAGGGTGTAGGGGAGATCCTGAGGGTCACGACGATGTGCGGGTCGCCGTCGGGGATGGTCGGAGTTGGCTGGTCCGCGTGCGCAGGCGGGGGAGCTCGTCGGCGGCGAGGAGTCCGGCCTATCCAGGGCAAAATTGACCAATCAAACGGGTCAGAGAGCTTCACCAGGGATCAAGGAAGGGGTGTGCGCGAGGAATTGAAGAATGGCTCACCGGAGTGTCCAGTCCACGCGTGCAGGCGGGCGGCCGAAGTCCGGTGAGGTCGATCTTCGCCTTCCGGTGATGTTCTGCCAGGTCCGAGGGCTTGGAAAGCTTCACGGGCCTATGGCGGAGCTAACCGAAGCGCTGGCGCGACTTGGGGGTGACGGGAGTGGGCTGGCCACGGTGGCCGAAGCTCTGGCGGCAATGGCGGGCAGAAAAGAGCTCGCCGGAGCTAAAGAGGGGCGTCTGGTCGGCGGTGGTGAGCGCAGGGTGAAGTGAGGCGCGCCCGGGGAGGCTTTATAGGCACGGGCGAGCACGGCCGAGGGCGGGGCTCTGACAAGCACTCGGGGCGTGCACGGCGAACGCCAGTGCGCGCTCTGGCGTCTGGCACAGCGTCGAGCACGAGGCAACACAGAGAGAGGTCGAGTTCAAGCGCGGATTGGCCCCAAATCTTTGAGATTATGGCCATTATCCCGTTGAGAGATCTCTTCCTCTTAGGTTCCTTTGTCGTTTGTGTGTGGAGGCTAGCAGGTTTTGCTGATTGGATTAAGAGATAGAGAGGGGAGAAATCCTGTTTGTCTCACTGCCGCACACAGGGAGAAGATCTCTGGTTTGACGTGTCCAAGGCACACGTCCCAATGCCATCTTCTGGCACAAGATAGAGAGGTTAGTTATTCACGTTTTTGTCAATGGGGCCATTAGGATTTGAGTTAGGGATCAAGGTGAACACGCTTGATCTTTAGCTCAAAGTCTGAAATTCAGAATTCTGAATTTCAGAATTCCCTAATGAAATCCCACTTAAGAGGCTTGTTTGGAGTTTTATTTAAATTGTTTTGGCCAAGCTTCCATAATCTTTATTGTTGCTTATTTAGTATACTTTAATGTTTATAATTGGCCCAAGCCATGATTCTAAATTTTTCTTACTCTTTTCCCCATTTTCTTGAATTTTGTTTATAGGGCTCAATTAGGGGTTTTGTTGGGGTTGCACATTTTGCCTTTTTGAAAATCCCATTTGTTTTGAACATGATGCTTTTAAGTATAAGCTTAGTGGGTTCTTTATTCTTAAATCAACTTGATGTTCATGCTCAATTTTGGTTCACATAAGATGATGGTTCTTGGGTTAGCACTTGAGAGAAACCCTAGGTGACACTGGGGTGTCACACTTATGATGCTGAGGGATATCTTGATTGGGAGATGACGATAGAACAGAAATTTGCTGCCCACCTTGTACCTGAACGACATCAAGTTAGACAAGCCACTAGTGAATTTAAAGATTTTGCTATTGTCTGGTGGACTGGTCTAGTTGGGGATGGTAGAGCACCTACGACTTGGGAAGATCTTAAGGTAGCCTATGCGCGATAGATTTGTTCCCCCATCTTATCATAGAGAATTGCATAAGAAATTGATGCGTTTAGAGCAAGGGATAAATCTGTTCAAGATTATTATGCTGAGCTTCATAAGGGATTGCAGCGTTGTAGGATAGTAGAGGGACATGAGGACGCTCTTTGCCGTTTTTATTCAAGTTTGCGGCGTGACATTCAGGACATTGTGGATTACAAAGAATTTAACACTGTCAACAAGTTGTTCCAGTTTGCTATGCTTGTAGAGAAGGAATTGCAGGGACGCCAACATCGACCTAGGGCTACTTTTGGCGCCTCCTCTGCATCACGGACGCACACACCTGCCTCGAGTCATACTCCCTCGACACCTACTGCACATGTTGGTAATCTTCCTTTGCAGGTACCCACCAAGAAACAGAATTCACCAGCACCTACAGCACCTTCCAGTGGTCGTTCTTCGGGTATTGTTTGCCACCGTTGTCATGGAATTGGTCATGTGAAGAGGGATTGCCCGAGTAAGCGAACATACATTGCTACGGATGATGGCTACATTAGTGCTTCCGACGGTGAGGGTGACGATGATGACTCCAGTGATGTTGCTGCTAATGATGATGCCATACTTGGTGCTGATGCTACGGTGAACCTTCGAAGCATCATGGTGCAGCATGTTCTCAGTTCTCAGCCTGAACCATCAGAGAAGCAGCAACGCCATAATTTGTTCCAGACTTTCTTCTCCATCAATAATCGGCGTGCATGTGTTATTATTGATGGTGGAAGCTGCAATAATTTGGTGAGTTCAGATTTGGTCAAGAAGCTTGGCTTGACCACACGTCCACGTCCACATCCATACCACATTCAGTGCATCAATGATTCAGGCAAGGTTAAGGTAACATACATGGTACGAGTGCATTTCTCCATTGGTATGTATTCTGATTATGCGGATTGCGATGTAGTACCTATGGAAGCTTGTTCTCTTTTGTTGGGTAGACCTTGGTAATATGATACTGATGCATGTCACCATGGTAGGAGTAATACATACACTTTTAGGCATAAAGATAAAAACATTATTTTGCTACCTTTGACTCTTACTGAAATTGTACAAGTTGATAAAGATAGAGCTACAAGTACCCATAAGGAACCAACTAATGAGACAAAAATTCAGCAACAAATTAAATTGAAAGCTCCTGTCATGCTTGCTACTAAATCTGATCTTCTTGAACCTTATGCTACTAATGCTTGTTGCTATGCCTTGGTTTGCAAAGATGCTTTCTTTTCTATTGATGATATTGCTAGCACTTTTCCTGCATCTGTGACTAACCTTTTGCAGTAGTTCCGAGATGTTTATCCCTCTAAGTTACCTCCAGGACTTCCTCCCATTCGTGGGATTGAGCACCAGATTGATTTGATTCCTGGAGCGAGCTTGCCCAACCATGATGCTAGACCATTTAATATTTCAGATTTAAAGCCATATTTGGGAAAAGAAGATGAGCTTGAGTCGAGGACGACTCCAATTCAAGAGGGGGAGGATGATGAGGACATGAATGTGTTTCCCTCTGAGATACCCCCGGGATTACCACCTGAGTTGCCTCCAGATTTTTGGGTTAGTCCCACCTTTAACATTTCAGATTTGAAACCATATATGGGTGATAAAGATGCGATCGAGTCGAGGATGACTCCAATTCAAGAGGAGGAGGATGATGAGGACATCACTTCTATACATACAATGAATGGACCGATAACACGATCGCGTGCACGACAGCTAAATCTCCAGGTACGTTCTACCCTAGTCAATTGTGTTTCAGAGCTTACGCTTGGGACCATGGATGTTTTGATGATTAGGAACCTTGGAGAGGACCAGCAAGGACTTGGGAAAGGCCTAGGTGTTCAGGAGGAGGAGCAAGGGCGCCACAACAGTAAGGAGATCAAGTCCGACTCGGCTGTGACTCCATCTCGGGTTCCAGGACCAGTCTGCACTAAAATGGACGCCCAAGATATGGTTGGAAAGATAAGGAGATTATCTAACCAACCCAACTGGTTCCACCCTAAAATTCGTCCGCAGTCAACGGGAATCGTCGAAACAAGTCAGAGTTCAGATTCTATTTTGGTGCTGCGACACCGTCTGTTGGGCCGTTGGGCCATGTATCGCGTCGGAGCCCATTAGGGGCGAGTCCAGGGGTCACGCACGCCCTAATACTCTATTTATTTAGCAGCCGCCACCACATTAGGGTTGGGTTTTGCTTAAGTTTAGATCTGTCGAGAACAGCCGTCGTAGATCGGTTTGTGAGACCCCAACTTGTGAGCTTAATCATTCATCCGCAATATTCTAGATTGTGTTCTTTCTTGTTCTTGCTTGTGTCTTCGATTCTCAGGCAGGAATTAGCCCTCGTGGCGAGGTCAATCGCGCAGTACACGGTTGATAACCAGAGGAGAAGTGGTGCTGCGATTGCGGGGTTCTAGTCGTGTTGATTGGAAGTCGGATCGTCTGTGTCACATCTCCACCAAATCGATAGTTATCTTCACCTGACGAAAGATCGGGCACCCTCGTTCCTATCAAGTTATGTGATATATGAATGTTTATGTAATGGTGAATGTTACAAGGTAATGGTATATGTTTATTTATTTGGCGTACGTATTCTTTTGCATGTACGATACGCGAATCGATGCTAGAAGTTGACTGTGAGGTAGACGAACCAAACTCGTTCCAAGACGACGCAAAGGACACTTTCGAGCAAGGCAAGTGGATTCTCCCTCTGCATTTTTATTTGTACCCAAATAATGCATGTAATAATGTTTACTTTATGAATATATTGCATAATTTGATGGGATTTGCCTAAATAAGTATTTCCTAGAATTACCAACCCTATTCCTTGAATTACCCTGGATAAATTATATTCTTAGCAATTTTTGCTATTGCTCAACTTGATAAATATGATGTCACTCTTTTAATGATACTATGTTCCGGAAATAAAGTTTTATTATGATGTTAACCCGATTGTTAAATAAGAACATTTTGTGTTAAATGGAACATGGAGTGACCACCCAAGATAACAGTGCAACCACGATTGTTTTAATGGCTCTGGCTTTGGTAATTAGCTCTATAGACTTAGTGCTTAGCAACCCTACCTGAAAGATGGGCAAGAGGGGGCGGAAGTGGTTTGGTGGCAGCTCATGTTAACATGGGATGGTAGTCTTGGCTAAGTTACCTCACCTAGAGGGCCATCAATAATGATGTGGAAACCTTAGCGGGTGGCTTTGTACTAAGGATATTTTGTGAAAGCCTCATAGTGGATCCCTAGCCATTCACCTAGGCAGTGTTTATGGGTCTGATCAACGCAGGCTAGATGGGATACATGGCTTGTGGGTAAAGTTGTACCACCTCTGCAGAGTGTAAAACTGATATGTCAGTCGTGCTCACGGTTAAGAGCAACCTGGACCGTCACATGATAATTGAACTTAAAGATGAAAAATAAATCGTGATCTGATGATCTACTAGTGGTTTGCATAAGTGATTTCACTTAAGTGTTTTATATAATCTTATGCTTTTGATTAATTGGGATATTTGGGATACACACTTATTAGTAAGACAGGTGTTGCTAAATATTGACCAACTAAAATGCTTACCGCGTATCCATAGCCTACCTTGTTAACTTGCATTATTTCCCCCCACTTGCTGAGTCCCAACCATAAGTGATCTCACCCTTGCTAATATTTTGATCAGAGGGTGATGACAAAGACTTCACAGATGACGTTGATGAGTTTTGAGTCTAACGATGCGCCAGTCACCTTCCTGTGGAAGAGTGTCCATGTTTAATTCCGCCGTACTTTGATTATGATACTTGTTAAGATACAATGATCCAAATGATGTAATAAAGTTACTCTACTCTCTTTACGCCTTTATTGCATTGTCTTTTGATATATTACACTTGTGACATCAACATATGTGTGGAAAATGGATCCTGGTCCACATATGCTATGCATTCGGTTTTGCCCCCAGAACCGGGTGTGACACTGCCTAGCCAAGAAACCACTCGGTCATGTGCCTTTTCCATGATAGAGCTACCCTTGAAGAAGATTCCAGTAGTCTGCGAGTATGTGGATGTCTTTCCTGACGAACTGCCAGGAATGCCGCCTGATCGGGATATCGAGTACGCCATTGAATTGCAACCGGGAACAACACCGATCTCCAAGAGGCCCTACAGGAAGCCACCCGCCGATCTTGCAGAATTGAAGTAGTTACAAGAATTGTTGGAAAAGGGATTTATCCACCCAAGTACTTCACCTTGGGGATGTCAAGCCTTGTTCGTGAAGAAGAAGGACGAGAGCTTAAGATTATACATAGATTACTGCCCACTCAATGCGGTACTATCAAAATCAAGTATCATTTGCCTCGTATTGATATTCTTTTTGACCAGTTGGTTGGAGCTAAGGTGTTTTCCAAAATAGATCTTCGCTCCGGTTATCACCAAATCAAGATACGAGCAAGTGATATTCTGAAGACAGCCTTCTCAACCAGATATGGGTTGTATGAGTGTCCGGTGATGTCGTTTGGGTTGACGAATGCGCTCACATACTTCATGTACTTGATGAATTCAGTCTTCATGTCTGAACTGGACAAATTTGTGGTGGTCTTCATTGACGATATCTTAGTATACTCAAGAAATGAAGAAGAACATGTTGGTCATCTACATGTAGTACTCCAACGCCTGAGAGAGCACCGCCTTTATGCCAAATTGTCTAAGTGTGATTTTTGGCTGAAGGAGATTAAATTCTTGGGCCACACTATCTCTCAGGAAGGGATAGCAGTTGATCCAGATAAATTGCAAGAGATGATGAATTGGAAGCCACCCACCACTGTCCGTCAGATTCGGAGTTTTCTAGGGTTGGCAGGGTATTATCGGCGATTCATTCCGGATTTCTCTCGAATTGCTAAGCCCATGACAGAACTATTGAAGATGGGCGCAAAGTTTGAATGGGGTTAGAAATGTGAAGATGCTTTTCACACCTTGAGGCAACATCTGACCACAGCACTTGTGTTGGCGCAACCTGACAACAGCAAGCCATTTGATGTGTATTGTGATGCCTCTGGCACTGTGTTGGGTTGTGTTTTAATGCAAGACAACTGAGTCATTGCCTATGCGTCAAGAGCACTCAGACCTCATGAGCAAAATTATCCTACTCATGACTTAGAGTTGGCAGCCGTGGTTCATGCCTTAAAAATGTGGAGGCATTACTTAATGGGAGCTCGCTGCAACATCTATACAGATCACAAGAGCCTCAAGTACATCTTTGCTCAGGCTGACCTCAACATGAGACAGAGAAGATGGCTGGAATTAATCAAGGACTACGACTTGGAAGTGCATTACCACCCTAGGAAGGCCAATGTGGTAGTAGATGCCCTGTGTCTGAAGTCACAATACCATTACATGACGATGGATCCTCGCATCAATACCCTATATGACGAGTTCAGTAAATGAGGATTGAAGTAATTCCTTCTGGTACCTTGACTTACATCTTTGTTGAACCAACCTTGTTAGACCAAATTATTATGGCCCAACTCAGTGACAAGGGACTGCAAATCATCAAAGAGAATCTTAACCAGAAAGTGGAGAAGTATAAGAGTTTCCGCCAAGACAGTAAGGGGATATTATGGTTCGAAGACCGACTGGTAATTCCTAAAAATGGTGACCTCAAAAAGAAAATTTTGGATGAGGCTCACCTCTCCAAATTCTCCATGCACCCAGGGAGCACCAAGATGTACCATGATCTGAAACCCCTGTATTGGTGGACAAGGATGAAAAGAGAGATAGCCAAGTATGTGTCGGAATGTGATACATGTCAGAGGATAAAAGCAAGTCACCTAAAGTCGGTTGGTGCCTTGTGAAAGTCGTCTCGAGGGGGGTGAATAGGCGGAATCTGAAATTTACAACTTTAAACACACACTATAAGCCAGGGTTAGCGTTAGAACAAATATCAAGTCAAAGAGAGAGAGGAAAACAAATCAACCAAGAAATAAAGCGGATGAACATGGTGATTTGTTTTATCGAGGTTCGGTTCTAAAGAACCTAGTCCCCGTTGAGGTGGTCACAAAGACTGGGTCTCTTTCAACCCTTTCCCTCTCTCAAACGGTCACCTAGACCGAGTGAGCTTTCTCCTTAATCAATCGGGTCACTTAGACCCCGCAAGGACCACCACACACTTGGTTCTCTTGCTTTGATTACAAGTCACATGGGAACAAGAATGAGGAAGAAGAAAGCGATCCAAGAAACAAGAGCTCAAAGAACACGAACAAAACACTCTCTCTAGTCACTAGGTGTTTGGAGTGAATTTGGGACTTGGAGAGGCTTTGATTCTTTTGAATTGTGTCTAGGAGTGAATGCACTAGCTCTTGTATTGAATGTGAAGTGCTGGAAACTTGGATGCTTGCAGTGGTGGTGGTTGGGGTATTTATAGCCCTCAACCACCAATTGGCTGTTGGGGCAGGCTGCTGTCGATGGGCGCACCGGACACTGTCCGGTGCGCCAGCCACGTCACCCAACCGTTAGGGTTCGGGCGCTGTTGACCGTTGGAGGCTTTGTCTTCTAGTGGCATCGGACAGTCTGGTGCCGCACCAGACAGGTACTGTTCACTGTTCGGTGCGCCTCTAGCGACTGCTCTGACTTCAGCGCGCACTGTTTGCGCACTGTAGCTCTGACCCGCGCTTTTGCAGTCGACCGTTGCGCCGAAGAGCCATTGCTCCACTGGTGCACCGGATAGTCCGGTGGCACACCGGACAGTCCGGTGAATTATAGTGGAGCGCGCCCTGAGAAACCCGAGAGTTGAGAGTTGGACGTTGTACGGTCCTGGTGCACCGGACACTGTCCGGTGGCACACCGGACAGTCCGGTGCGCCAGACCAGGGCGTACTCGGTTTCTTTGCTCCATTGATTTTGATCCCTAACTTCAATCTAGAACAAAACTAGTTAGCCCAATATTTGTGTTGGGCATTCAATCACCAAAATTATTTATAGGAAAAGGTTAAACCCTATTTTCCTTTCAATCTCCCCCTTTTTGGTGATTGAAGCCAACACAAACCAAAGCAAATATATAAGTGTAGAATTAAACTAGTTTGCATAAGATAAGTGCATAGGTTACTTGGAATTAAACCAATTTAATGATTTCATTAGATATGCATTGATTGCTTTCTTTTACTTAAAATTTTGGACCACATTTGCACCACTTGTTTTGTTTTTTCAAATTCTTTTTGGAAAGTCTTTTCAAAATATTTTAGTCAAAGGTATATGAATAAGATTTCGAGAAGCATTTTTAAGATTTGAAATTTCTCCCCCTGTTTCAAATGCTTTTCCTTTGACTAAACAAAACCCCCCCTGAATGAAATTCTCCTCTTAGTTTTCAAGAGGGTTTTAATAGATACCAATTGGAACTTATACTTAAATACTAGTTTTGAAATTCTATCTTTAAATATACCAATAGAAAATATCATATCAATTGAAGAAATTTCTATCATAAGATACCAATTGGAAAAACAAACTTTTGTAAATAAATCAAATTTTTGAAGTTGGTGGTGCAGTCCTTTTGCTTTGGGCTTAATATTTCTCCCCCTTTGGCATTAATCGCCAAAAACGGATACATTGAGAGCCCTAATTATTTTCTCCCCCATTGGTACAAGTAAATATGAGTGAAAGATTATACCAATTTGGGAGTGATGACGGCGAAGGGTAAATGATACCGATAGAGTGGAGTGGAAGCCTTGTCTTCGCCGAAGACTCCATTTCCCTTTCAATCATACTACTTAGCATAAATATACTTGGAAACTCATTAGTAGTAGTCATGAAAGAGATATGATCAAAGGTATATAAAGGAGCTATGTGTGCAATGTTTCAATCAAAATTCCGAGAATCAAGTATATTTAGCTCATTCCTAAGTTTGCTAAAGGTTTTCTCATCTAAAGGCTTGGTAAAGATATCGGATAATTGTTCTTTGGTGCTAACATAAGCTATCTCGATATCTCCTCTTTGTTGGTGATCCCTCAAAAAGTGATACCGAATGTCTATGTGCTTAGTGTGACTGTGTTCAACAAGATTATCCGCCATGCGGATTGCACTCTCATTGTCACATAGGAGAGGGACTTTGCTCAATTTGTAGTCATAGTCCCTGAGGGTTTGCCTCATACAAAGTAATTGCGCACAACAATGACCTGCGGCAATATACTCGGCTTCAGCGGTAGAAAGAGCTACTGAGTTTTGTTTCTTTGAGGCCCAAGACACCAGGGATCTCCCCAGAAATTGACAAGTCCCTGATGTGCTCTTCCTATCAATCTTACACCCTGCCCAATCGGCATCGGAATATCCTATTAAATCAAAAGTGGATCCCTTGGGGTACCAAAGACCAAACTTAGGAGTATAAACTAAATATCTCATGATTCTTTTCACGGCCCTAAGGTGAACTTCCTTAGGATCGGCTTGGAACCTTGCACACATGCATACAGAAAGCATAATATCCAGTCGAGATGCACATAAATATAGTAAAGAACATATCATCGACCGGTATACCTTTTGACCTACGGACTTACCTCCCATGTTGAGGTCGAGATGCCCATTGGTTCCCATGGGTGTCTTTATGGGCTTGACATCCTTCATTCCAAACTTGTTAAGTATGTCTTGTATGTATTTTGTTTGGCTGATGAATGTGCCCTCTTGGAGTTGCTTGACTTGAAATCCTAGGAAATACTTCAACTCCCCCATCATAGACATCTTGAATTTCTGTATCATGATCCTACTAAACTCTTCACAAGTAGATTTGTTAGTAGACCCAAATATGATATCATCAACATAAATTTGGCATACAAACAAATCTTTTGCAATAGTTTTAGTAAAGAGTGTAGGATCGGCTTTTCTGACTTTGAAGCCATTAGTGATAAGGAAATCTCGCAGGCATTCATACCATGCTCTTGGGGCTTGTTTGAGCCCATAAAGCTCCTTTGAGAGTTTATACACATGGTTAGGGTACTCACTATCATCAAAGCCGGGAGGTTGCTCAACATAGACCTCTTCCTTTATTGGTCCATTGAGGAAGGCACTTTTCATGTCCATTTGATAAAGCTTGAAGCCATGGTAAGTAGCATAGGCAAGTAATATACGAATTGACTCAAGCCTAGCTACGGGTGCATAGGTTTCACCGAAATCCAAACCCTCGACTTGTGAATATCCCTTGGCCACAAGTCGAGCTTTGTTCCTTGTCACCACACCATGCTCATCTTGCTTGTTGCGGAATACCCATTTGGTACCTACAACATTTTGATTAGGACGTGGAACTAAATGTCATACCTCATTCCTCGTGAAGTTGGTGAGCTCCTCTTGCATTGCCAGCACCCAATCCGAATCTCTTAGTGCATCCTCCACCCTGTATGGCTAAATAGAGGACACAAAAGAGTAATGTTCACAAAAATGAGCGATTCGATATCGAGTAGTTACCCCCTTATGAATATCACCAAGAATAGAGTTGATGTGGTGATCTCTTTGAATCGCTTGGTGGACTCTTGGGTGTGGTGGTCTTTGACCCTGAATCTCTTGCTCATCTTCCTTGTCCTTGTTGAATTGATCTCCCCCTTGATCATTGTCCTCCTCTTGAGGTGGTTCATCCTCTTGATCTTCATCATCTTGAGCCTGATCCTCATCTTGAGTTGGTGGAGATACTTGCATGGAATATGACGGTTGATCTTGTGCTTGTGTGGGCTCTTCGAATTCTTTAGGACACACATCCCCAATGGACATGTTCCTTAGAGCGACGCACGGAGCCTCTTCATCATCTAATTCATCAAGATCAACTTGCTCCACTTGGGAGCCATTAGTCTCATCAAACACAATGTCACAAGAAACTTCAACTAATCTAGTGGATTTGTTGAAGACTTTATATGCCCAGTGAGGAGTTCGAATGATGTCTTCTTGAGGATTCGGTGAAGGTAGAGTCGATTGATGGAGTAGCAGGCGGTGTTAATCGACTCAGCCCAAAACCGGTCCGGTGTCTTGTACTCATCAAGCATGGTCCTCGCCATGTCCAGTAGAGTTCTATTCTTCCTCTCCACTACACCATTTTGTTGAGGTATGTAGGGAGAAGAAAACTCATGCTTGATGCCCTCATCCTCAAGGAAGCCTTCAATTTGTGAGTTTTTAAACATTATCCCGTTGTCGCTTCTTATCTTTTTTATCCTTAATCCGACCTCGTTTTGAGCCTGTCTTAAGAATCCCTTTAATGTCTCTTGGGTTTGAGATTTTTCCTGCAAAAAGAATACCCAAGTGAAGAGAGAATAGTCATCCACAGTTACTAGACAATACTTACTCCCGCCGATGCTTATGTAAGCTATCGGGCCGAATAGATCCATGTGGAATAGCTTCAGTGGCCTGTCCGTTGTCATTATGTTCTTGCGTGGATGATGGGTGCCAACTTGCTTTCTTGCTTGACATGTGCTACAAATCCTGTCTTTCTCAAAATGAACATTTGTTAGTCCTAAAATGTGTTCTCCCTTTAGAAGCTTGTGAAGATTCTTCATCCCAACATGGGCTAGTCAGCGATGCCAGAGCCAACCCATATAAGTCTTAGTAATTAAGCAACTATCGAGTTCAGACTTGTTAAAATCAACTAAGTATAGCTGACCCTCTAATACTCCCTTAAATGCTACTGAATCATCACTTTGAGCCTGTCTTAAGAATCCCTTTAATGTCTCTTGGGTTTGACATTTTTCCTGCAAAAAGAATACCCAAGTGAAGCGAGAATAGTCATCCACAATTACTGGATAGTACTTACTCCTGTCGATGCTTTTGTAAGCTATCGGGCCGAATAGATCCATGTGGAGTAGCTTCAGTGGCATGTCCGTTGTCATTATGTTCTTGTGTGGATGATGGGTGCCAACTTGTTTCCTGCTTGACATGCGCTACAAATCCTGTCTTTCTCAAAATGAACATTTGTTAGTCCTAAAATGTGTTCTCCCTTTAGAAGCTTGTGAAGATTCTTCATCCCAACAAGGGCTAGTCGGCGATGCAAGAGCCAACCCATATTAGTCTTAGCAATTAAGCAAGTATCAAGTTCAGCTTTGTTAAAATCAACTAAGTATAGCTGACCCTCTAATACTCCCTTAAATGCTATTGAATCATCACTTCTTCTAAAGACAGTAACACCTATATCCGTAAAAAGACAGTTGTCACCCATTTTGCATAATTGAGAAACGAAAAGAAAATTATAATCTAAAGAATCTACAAGAAAAACATTGGAAATGGAATGGTCAGGTGATATAGCAATTTTACCAAGTCCTTTGACCAAACCTTGATTTCCATCCCCGAATGTTATAGCTCTTTGGAGATCTTCGTTTTTCTCGTAGGAGGAGAACATTCTCTTCTCCCCTGTCATGTGGTTTGTGCATCCGCTGTCTATTATCCAACTTGAGCCCCGGATGCATAAACCTGCAAAACAATTTAGGCCTTGTTCTTAGGTATCCAAACAGTCTTGGGTCTTTTCACGTTAGAAACAAGCACCTTGGGTACCCAAACACAAGTCTTGGAGCCCTTGTGTTTGCCCCCAACATATTTGGCAACTACTTTGTCTGATTTGTTAGTTAAAACATAAGATGCATCAAAAGTTTTAAATGAAATGTTAGTCTCACTTGATGCAGTAGGAGTTTTCTTTTTAGGCAATTTAACATGAGTTGATTGCCTAGAGCTAGAAGCCTCATTTTTATACATAAAAGCATGGTGAGAAACATTATGATATTTCTTAGCATGAATTCTCCTAATTTTATGCTCAGGATAATTAGCAGGATATAAAATATAACCCTTATTATCTTGAACCATGGGAGCCTTGCCCTTAAAAAAATTAGACAATCTTTTAGGGGCATTAAGCTTGACATTGCTTCCCTGTTGGAAACCAATGCCATCCTTAATGCCACGACGTCTCCCACTATAGAGCATGCTTCTAGCAAATTTAAATTTTTCATTTTCAGTTTCATGCTCATTAATTTTTGCAGTTAATTGAGCTATATGATCATTTTGTTGTTTAATCAAAGCAAGGTGATCATTTATAGCATAAAATTCATATCTCTACATCTAGTACAAAGAAACATGTTCAACAGTAGATGTAGAGGGTTTGCAAGCATTTAATTCATCTATCTTAGATTGTAATATGGCATTCTCATTTCTAAGATAGGAAATAGAATCATTGCAAACATTAAGCACTCTAGCCTTAGAAATTAAACTAGTGTTTTCAGTCCTAAGGCTAGAAATTGATTCATTCAATTTATCAATCTTAGCAATTAAACTAGTATTTTCATTTCTAAGATTGGTAATTGAATCATGGCAAGTGCTAAGCTCCTTAGTCAAGTTTTCATTTTTCTCTACTTCCTAAGCATAAGCATTTTTTACTTTAACATGCTTTTTGTTTTCCTTAATAAGGAATTCCTCTTGGCTATCCAAGAGTTCATCCTTCTCATGAATAGCTCCTATCAATTCATTTAATTTTTCTTTTTGTTGCATGTTAAGGTTGGCAAAAAGTGTAAGTAAATCATCTTCATCATCACTAGAACTACCCTCATCACTAGATGTAGTATAGTTGGGGGTGGTTCTAGTTTGTACCTTCTTCTTTTTGTCGTCCTTTGCCATGAAGCACTTGTGGCCGACGTTGGGGAAGAGGAGGCCCTTGTTGAAGGCGCTGTTGGCGGCATCCTCGTCAGAGGAGGAGTCGGTGGAGCTCTCATTGGAGTCTCATTCCTGACACACGTGGGCATCTCCGCCCTTTGTAACATCCCAAAAATCCCAACCCAAGGTTTGGAACCCTAACCTCCTAACCCCCCCCCCCTCTTATTTCCTTTTTCTCCCTAAACTCCACCCTTAGGTCATCTCATCATGTGCATACACTTGAAAGGATAGGAGCACCTCACATAGACTATATTCATCACTCAAGATCATTTAGAAAATTATTGATTCAAAGGAAAAAGAAATAAAAAGAAACAAAAGTAGAAAATGAAAAGAAAAGAAATAGAAAATAGAAAAAGAAAAAGAAAAAAACCCTCCCCCTCGGCTGGGCCAATTCTGGCCCAACCCGCGCCGCGCCCTCGTTCCCCCCCTCTCCCCCCGGCCCAGGCGGCCCAACTTCGCGCGCTGCGCCTCCTCTGTTAGACCGGCCCCACCGGTCAGCGACTCCACTCTCTCCCTCTCACGCCGCTCTCTCTCTCTCTCTGGCAGCCCGGGACCGCCTATCAGCATCGTCGTCCCGCCCATGCCTCACCAGCGCGTTCGCCGCCGAGCGCCTCACACCCCGTCGCCTCGCCATTAAGGCTCGCACCGACCTCAGCGAGCACCCCGCCATTGTACCCGAGCCGTCCCCTCGCCTGCCCGAGTCGTCCCAATCGCCGTTTGCTCCATTCCCGCCATCATGGCGAGCTCGTCGGCGCTCGCCGTCCCCTCCATCCCTCTCCCTCTCCCAGGCGCCTATAAAAGGAGCCGCCTGAGCCCCGTTCTCTCCACACCAGCTCCGGCCATCTCCTCCTCTTCTCACCGAGCCAATCGAGCAAGCGCCGCTGCACTTCCCCGTCGCTCTGGTGAGCTCCATTCTCCCCTCCCAAGTGAATTTCAGTCGAATTAACCAGTGCGTGAAGCTCCGCCATACGCTCACGGTCACAGGGCACCCCTCCCCACCTCCTATTGCACCCAGCAGCCTCACCGGCGACCTCACCGCCGTGAACACCCGCCACCGCGCCGCGGACCGGCCGCCCTAGGCCCCTGTCGGTCAAATTGAACCCACACTTGTGATCCCCTGCCCCCGCTCGTGCCTCACCACCGCCTCCCCGCCGCGGAACCAGACCCATGGTGGAGAACCGCCGCGGAATTCCACCGCCGGTCGAACTCCGGTCGACCTCCCCCTCCCTCCGTTACCGCCCGCGCCGTTAAGCCCCCTCCCCCTCGCTGGCATGTGGGCCCCGCACCACAGCGTCGTCCCCCGCCATCCCCTCGCTGTTGGGCCAACTGGGCCGCCAGCCGCGCTCGCGCGCTCGCGCCCGGGTGGGCCGAAATCCACCCCCGGCCCAGCAAGGCAGGAAATCCCTTAACTTTTTATTTTCTCATGTCTTTTCCCATTTTTCACATATAGAATTATATGCTAATATTTTATGTACCAAAAATAGTTCAAATAAATTATAGGGCACAAAAATAATAAGATATAAGAAATGGCACACCCCACTAAAGTCACCATGATTGATGTATTGTTATTATATGTGTTTGATTAGCGGAAGAGGGATCCGATCCTCCGGAATTTTTGCTTTGGAAGAAGGGCAAGAACCCGACCCCTCCGAGATAAACCTTTTGTGCTAGGAAAGCTTCGACGAAGGCAAGTCCATCCTTCCCTTGATGCATTATTTACCTATTTCTCTCTACCACTACCTAAGCCTGGAATATTGGATGGAATCAATTTGCATGGTGAGCATGAGAGAGCCCGCATTAACTAATACCTTTGATTTCAAGACATGGGATAAGTAAAAGGGTGTGAGTAACATGTTTCCAAAAAGTGTGCGATGAAGGGTATTCACCCTCATCACCGGGTGAGTAGGATGATCAGGGACTCCCTAGTTTAGGGGAGGGCCTAAGGTGATGGCTCAGCTAGTTTAGGCGTGAGCAGAAGGATTGTCCTCTCGTATAAGGACCGGTTTGTCATCTTTAATTACTTGTACTCATTAAAAGTACAACCACTCGAGGCTGTGTGGGCAGCCACTCGATCTGAACTCGAACGGTCCAACCCCAGGGTTATGAAGGCTGGGGAGCACCGGGAGGACAAGGAGGGGGAATGATTTGTCCGGTTTGGACATGGCGGTGGCCTGACTCCTTCCGGTATAACCGTTAAGGTTAGGACATGCAAGGAAGGAAAGAGTTTCGGATTCGGATCTCATTGGTCGTGAGATCACAGAGCCGGACTAGTGGGTAAAGTGTACCCCTCAGCGCAGAGTTTAAACCTATTCGAATAGTCTGTGTCCACTGGTATGGACAAGTTTGGTGTGGTATGACAATAAGTGTTTCTACAACAACCGGGAACAGGGAAATGTATGTGTGTGTCTCTGGAAAGAAAATGATGCCACGGGAGTGGGAAGCTCAGTGGTGGTTAAGCAAGTGTCATTTCTATTGTCTCGGGAAAACCCTAATAACAAGTACTGCCTTTCTCTGAGAAAAATGAAGAGTGACTTCAACTCCAACATATAAAGCATGTACGATATAGGTCTCTTTCTATTTACGGGAGCCGGTTGGGCTTGCAGAATACCTAGTGTATTCACCCAGATTTACTTATGTTTTTCAGCAGCTGAAGACTTCTTTTCTGCTATGCTTCATTGAAGGGTTTGTGTCTTCACCCAGTTCTGCCTGTGGCCTGGGCTATTTTATCTTCCACTGCGTTTTATAATTTTAAATTCACTCTTGAGCTTGTACCCCGGTATTGTAATAACATTACTCAGACTCTATAACTATTTGAAGTAAGAAATGTGGTTACTAGCCTCCTGGGACTAGTAATTGTATCACATTTGAGTCCCAACGGATCGGGATGCTTCAGGTGGTATTAGAGCCTATAGGACTGGTCGTAGACCGCAGCCCTGACCTTAAAAGTTCCTTAGCAAGAAAACACCTCTTACCCCCAAGAAACATTTTCTCTCCTTTCCCCGATATTAACAGACCCTTCTTTTCTTCTACCAGATGGAAAGCTCTTGGGTCATTAGGACATCATACTGCTCAGAGGAGGAAGGCTTTCCTCACCTTCTACGGAGTTGCGGACTGCGCATGGGGATCAGCAAGAAGCCCAAATATGTCTGGAAGGAATACCGCGAAAATGGAATAGAGAAATACTCTATGGCAGTCTACCTAGGAGAAAGCCGAAGCTACCCAAACCACCCCCCCTTCCAAGTCACCTTCATCGGGCACCGCTTCCCAGACACTTGCCAAAGTGTTGCCGGAAAGGCCCTCAAACAGCTATGCCAAAACTACAGCAGAGAGATCTTTGAAACCCCCCTTCGTTATTTCCCACCCAACAACAAAAATACCCCCACCTGGAGGAAAAGACTTCAGGCTCTGTCAGGGAGAGACCCCACCGAGGATGACCCCACCATTGTCTACATGGCCGGATACCTCCACACCCTCGATACCCACTACGATGATCTCTCCTCCCACTGCACCCACCTAAACTCCCGGGTGGAAAGCCTAGAGCAGCAAGTCAAAGAGCTTAAGAAGGAGAAGGCATCTCTCCAAGAGTGTCTCCACATAGCGGAAGGCGAGGAGGCCAACACCCGTGAAGCCTATCGAACCTTGAAGATGGACTATGATAAGAAGCTTAAGAAGCTCGCCCCCACAATGAAAATCCGGAAGAAAACCACGAGCAAAGGATGCCAGACGGAAAGGAGGAAGAAAGCTCCCCCAGCACCAGCTTCCGCCAGGATAGAGAATTTGTCCGATATCGAGGATATGTCCCTCGCTAGCCTTGATGACCTTCTCAAGGAATTTGGGGACACTCTAGAAAAGGAATTCGGTAGTACCTCAGGGAACGCTCGCGTGTAGTATAACTTGTAGTAGCCATATGCTTGTAATGTATTGGTGTAATGAATAAAATAACTTGGTTGAAAACAATTTGCATGTGTATAATAGTGACTCTCTTCCCCTGGCAAATAGCTTCGGATAAAACCACGCCTACCGCCTCCGAAATTGGAGCAGGGTTTCCCCTGAGAGCTGAAAGGGAAGCCGATAGAGAGGAAAGTGAAACCCACCTCCCCGCACCTCCAAAACTACCCTTAGATCTAGCCCAAGTTCTAGCCAAACAAACCCGACTCATCGAGGTCCTCACTCGAAGTCTAGAAAATCAACGTCCGAATGGTTGAAGACCGCAAGACAGAATGGGGGATTTCCTGAGGCTCAAGCCTCCCACGTTTGCCGGATCCAGCAATCCCCTCGATGCTGATGATTGGCTGCGCACGATTAAAAGAAAGCTGGAAGCCATAGGATGCCCAGAAAATCAGCGTGTTCAACTGGCTGCGCATCAACTTTCCGGGATGGCTATAGCCTGGTGGGATGCCTTCAACGTCACCATCAGAGATGCTACTTGGGCGGAGTTTGAAACGGCTTCCGGGAGCACCATGTGCCCCAAGGGCTCGTACAGCTCAAGGAAGACGAGTTCCGGGAACTGACTCAAGACGGAAGATCTGTCAGTGAATATGTGCACAAGACAGAGTTAGCCTGCTACGCGCCAGATGACGTCAGTACCGAGGTCAAGAAGATGGCCCGCTTCCTGAAGGGACTCAGGCCAGAACTCAAGACAATTCTGGCTAGCCAAGACTTCCTCAGTTTCTCCACCTCTCTAACAAGGCCATGCAAGTGGAAAGGGCAAAGGAGGAAGAAAAAGGGCATCTCAAAAGGAAATTCCAAGTCCTCCAGGCTCAGCAGCAAGACCGGCACCAGAAAACTCGATCCTTTGGATTTCCACCCAAGGGACCAAGCTTCAGTAGACCAGCTGGACCCACCCCGTCACGATTCAGTCAGCAGAGTCAGAGCTCTTTCCATGCCCCTCAGTTGCAAGCAACCAACCCCCGGTGAATGCATGTTGGCACTGCGGAGATCCCAGTCATTTCAAGAACAATTGTCCCCAGCTGAAGCCATCAGGACCTGCCTACTCCAACTCGGTGAATGGCCCCAAGAATACCTCAGCATCCGCCCCAAGGCGCCCTCCTCCATCAGCCAGCAGAACAAGACCCAGTATCAAGGAAGGGCACGAGTGAATCACGTCGATGCCCAGGAGGCTCAGCAAGCTCCGGGAGTAGTGCTCGATGAGTTCCTTGTTGAATTTACTCCCGCTACCGTACTTTTCGATTCTGGAGCATCCCACTCTTTCATAGCCACTAGTTTTGTGGAAAAGCATGGCATTCCCTCTACTCCTCTAGAGATTCCCTTGGTCACCCAAACCCTAGGGTCCGACCTTCTATGCCAGCTTAAATGCTCCCAAGTCAGAATCCTTTTAAGTGGGGTAGTATTCTTGGTAGACTTAACCGTCTTGCCATCCAAAGGGATTGATGTGATGTTAGGGATGGATTGGTTGACTAAACACAAGGGTATCATCAGTTGTGCAAGCAAGACAGTCCTCCTCACCGACCACCAAGGAAAGTCAGTCTCTTGTCAGGCCCAGCCACCCGCCAATGACCCGATGATGTTCAATCTAATAGCAAAAAGCATATCAGTGGTAGAAGAATTCATGGATGTGTTTCTAGAAGAGCTACCAGGAATGCCACCGGAAAGAGAAGTGGAGTTCTACATAGATCTGATCTCTGGGACGGCACCCATCGCAAAGAGACCATACCGCATGGCTCCTACTGAGTTAGCAGAACTGAAGCTCCAAATCGCAGATCTTTAGCAAAAGGGATACATTCGTCCCAGCTCATCCCCTTGGGGAGCACAAGTCCTGTTCGTCTCTAAGAAAGATGGAAGTATGAGAATGTGTATTGATTACCAATCGTTAAATGAAGTCACCATCAAGAACAAGTATCCACTTCCTCGGATCGACGACCTCTTCGATCAGCTTCAAGGGGCCAAATACTTCTCCAAGATAGACCTTAGGTCTGGTTATCACCAATTGAGGATCAAGGAAGCAGACATCCAGAAGACTGAATTTGTCACCCGGTACGGACAATATGAATTCACAGTGATGCCGTTCGGACTGACAAACGCACCCGCCTTTTTCATGAACCTCATGAACAAAGTGTTTATGGAAGAGCTGGATAAGTTTGTCATGGTCTTCATTGACGACATCCTTATCTACTCCAAGAACCGCGAAGACCATAAGCGTCACCTTCGGATCGTTCTCGGAAAACCCAGGGCACACCAACTTTACGCCAAACTCAGTAAATGTGAATTCTGGTTGGAAAAGATAGCCTTCCTCGGGCATATCTTGACCACGGAAGGAAGCAGACATCCAAGGTGGAAGCAGTATCAAAATGGAGGCAGTCGACCAATGTCATTGATGTTTGAAGCTTTCTAGGAATGGCAGGATATTACCGCCGCTTTATCAAAGGTTTCTCTAGCATAGCGAGACCTATGACCGAGCTTCTCAAGAAAGACCATAAATTTGTGTGGACCCCAAAATGTGAAGGAAGTTTCCAGATCATAAAGGAGAAACTCACAACCGCACCCGTTTTGACACTACCAGATATTCATCAGGATTTTGTCGTCTTCTGTGATGCCTCGAGGCAAGGCTTAGGGGTGTGCTGATGCAAAACGAGAAAGTCATTGCTTATGCATCACGCCTACTTAAGTCGCATGAGCAGAACTACCCCACCCATGATTTGGAATTGGCAGCCATAGTGCATGCTTTGAAGATATGGAGGCATTACCTAATCGGGAACAAATGTCACATTTTCACCGATCACAAGAGTCTGAGGTATATCTTCACTCAACCAGATCTCAATCTCCGTCAACGAAGATGGTTGGAGCTGATCAAGGATTATGACCTTGAGATTCATTATCACCCTGGAAAGGCCAACGTGGTAGCAGACGCCCTCAGTCGAAAACCATTCGGAATAAAGGGAACCAACTTTTTAGAGGATTGGAAGAAAGAATCAGCTCAACTGAATACATGTTTGGGAAACAACGGCAGTCTCGAAGTCAAACCAATGCTAGAAGACCTCATATGCAAAGCTCAACGCCTAGACTCAAAGACAGCAAGACTTGTGGAAAAAGCCCGCAAGGAACAACTCCCGGACCTTAGGACAGATGAACAAGGAGCCCTTTGGTTCAAAAATCGTCTGTGTGTACCAAAAGGGGAGGCACGAGAAGTCCTGCTCGAGGAAGCTCACAACTCAGCCTACTCCATCCACCCAGGAACTACCAAGATGTACCTAGACCTCAAAACAAGATACTGGTGGAGAGGGATGAAGAAAGAGATAGCACAGTATGTGGCCCGGTGTGACACCTGCCAACGAACGAAGGCCGAGCACCAAAAACCTGCAGGCCTATTGCAACCCCTCCCAATACCTGAGTGGAAGTGGGAAGAAATAGGCATGGATTTTGTAACCGGACTACCCCGGACGCAAAAAGGGAATGACTCTATCTGGGTAATAATAGATCGCCTCACCAAGGTAGCCCATTTCATTCCAGTGAAAACTACCTTTGGAGGAGCCACCCTTGCCCGAATTTATCTTAAAGAGATAGTCGGACTCCATGGCATCCCAAGAAAGATAGTGTCAAACAAGGGAACCCAGTTCACCTCCAAATTCTGGACAAGCCTTCAGAAAGCTATGGGCACCAAGCTAGATTTCAGCACCACTTATCACCCTCAGACAGACGGGTAGACAGAAAGAGTTAACAAAGTCCTCGAAGATCTATTAAGAGCATGTGTGCTAGCATTCGATAGAAGTTGGGAATCCAGTCTACCCTACGCGGAGTTCTCATACAACAACAGCTATCAGGCCAGCATCAAGATGTCACCGTTTGAAGCGTTGTATGGACGAAAATGCTAGATCCCTCTCATGTGGTCCAACGTAGGGGAGAAAGCACTAAAAGGACCTGCCTTTGTCAAAGAGGCGGAAGAGAAAGTGCCCTGATCCGGAGGAGATTACTTGAAGCTCAGAGTCGGCAGAAGAGTTATGCGGACAACAGGCGGAGAGAACTCAGATTTGAGGAAGGAGACTTCGTCTACCTCAAGGTCTCCCCGATGCGTGATGTCAGGAGGTTCCAAGTAAAAGGAAAGCTAGCACCGCGTTTCATCAGTCCCTATCCCATCATTGGCAGAGTCCATGTCTGACATCCACAATGTGTTTCACGTATCCTAGCTCCACAAATGCCTGCAAGCACCGGAAAGTTACATCAAAGAAGAGGTAGTGCAGATTCAGAAAGATCTTCAGTACCGTGAGAAACCAGTAAAGATTCTTGATTCAACAGTCCGAAAGACCCGCACCTCAGAAGTGAAACTCTATAAAGTTCAGTGGAGCAGAGAAGGAGAAGAGGAAGCTACCTGGGAGAGTGACGACTCCTTGAGGAGGGAATACCCTTATCTTTTCTCAAATCCAGTCTAAATCTCGAGGGCGAGATTCCTTTGTGGGGTAGGTTTGTAACATCCCAAAAATCCCAACCCAGGGTTTGGAACCCTAACCTCCTAACCCCCCTCTTATTTCCTTTTTCTCCCTAAACTCCACCATTAGGTCATCTCATCATGTGCATACACTTGAAAGGATAGGAGCACCTCACATAGACTATATTCATCAATCAAGATCATTTAGAAAATTATTGATTCAAAGGAAAAAGAAATAAAAAGAAACAAAAGTAGAAAATGAAAAGAAATAGAAAACAGAAAAAGAAAAAGAAAAAACCCTCCCCCTCGGCTGGGCCAATTCTGGCCCAACCCGCGCCGCGCCCGCGTTTCCCCCCCCCCCCCCCCCCCCGTCTCCCCCGGCCCAGGCGGCCCAACTTTGCACGCCGCGCCTCCTCTGTCAGCCCGGCCCCACCGGTCAGCGACTCCACTCTCTCCCTCTCCCGCCGCTCTCTCTCTCTGGCAGCCCGGGCCCGCCTGTCAGCATCGTCGTCCCGCCCATGCCTCACCGGCGTGTTCGCCGTCGAGCGCCTCACGCCCCGTCGCCTCGCCATTAAGGCTCGCACCGGCCTCAGCGACCACCCCGCCACTGTACCCGAGTCGTCCCCTCACCCCTCGCCTGCCCGAGCCGTCCCAATCGCCATTTTCTCCATTCCCGCCATCATGGCGAGCTCGTCGGCGCTCGCCGTCCCCTCCATCCCTCTCCCGGGCGCCTATAAAAGGTGCTGCCTGATCCCCGTTCTCTCCACACCAGCTCCGGCCATCTCCTCCGCTTCTCCTCGAGCCAATCGAGCTAGCGCCGCCGCACTTCCCCGTCGCTCCGGTGAGCTCCATTCTCCCCTCCCAAGTGAATTTCAGTCGAATTAACCAGTGCGTGAAGCTCCGCCAAACGCTCACGGTCACAGGGCACCCCTCCCCACCTCCTATTGCACCCGGCAGGCTCACCGGCTACCTCACCGCCATGAACACCCACCACCGCTCCGCGGACCGGCCGCCCTAGGCCCCCGCCGGTCAAATTGACCCCACCCCTGTGATCCCCTGCCCCCGCCCGTGCCTCACCACCGCCTCCCCGCCGCGGAACCGGAACCACGGCGGAGAACCGCCGCAGAATTCCACCGCCAGTCGAACTCCGGTCGACCTCCCCCTCCCTCTGTTACCGCCCGCGCCGTTAAGCCCCCTCCCCCTCGCTGGCATGTGGGCCCCGCACCACAGCGCCGTCCCCCGCCATCCCCTTGCTGTTGGGCCAACTGGGCCGCCAGCCGCGCCCGCGCGCGCGCTCGCGCCCGGGTGAGCCGAAATCCCCCCCCCCCGGCCCAGCAAAGCAGGAAATCCCTTTCCTTTTTATTTTCTCATGTCTTTTCCCATTTTTCACATATAGAATTATATGCTAATATTTTATGTACCAAAAGTAGTTCAAATAAATTATAGGGCACAAAAATAATAAGATATAAGAAATGGCACACCCCACTAAAGTCACCATGATTGATGTATTTTTATTATCTGTGTTTGATTAGCGGAAGAGGGATCCGATCCTCCGTAATTTGTAGCTCCGGAAGAAGGGCAAGAACCCAACCCCTCCGAGATAAACCTTTTGTGCCAGGAAAGCTTCGACGAAGGCAAGTCCATCCTTCCCTTGATGCATTATTTACCTATTTCTCTCTACCACTACCTAAGCCTGGAATATGGGATGGAATCAATTTGCATGGTGAGCATGAGAGAGCCCGCATTAACTAATACCTTTGATTTCAAGACATGGGATAAGTAAAAGGGTGTGAGTAACTTGTTTCCAAAAAGTGTGCGATGAAGGGTATTCACCCTCATCACTGGGTGAGTAGGATGATCAGGGACTCCCTGGTTTAGGGGAGGGCCTAAGGTGATGGCTCAGCTGGTTTAGGCGTGAGCAGAAGTATTGTCCTCTCGTATAAGGACCGGTTTGTCATCTTTCATTACCTATACTCATAAAAAAGTACAACCACTCGAGGCTGTGTGGGTAGCCACTCGATCTGAACTCGTACGGTCCAACCCCAGGGTTATGAAGGCTGGGGAGCACCGGGAGGATAAGGAGGGGGAATGATTTGTCCGGTTTGGACATGGCGGTGGCCTGACTCCTTCCGGTATAACCGTTAAGGTTAGGACGTGCAAGGAAGGAAAGAGTTTCGGATTCGGATCTCATTGGCCGTCAGATCGCAGAGCCGGACTAGTGGGTAAAGTGTACCCCTCTATGCAGAGTTTAAACCTATTCGAATAGTCCGTGTCCACTGGTATGGACGAGTCTGGTGTGGTATGACAATTAGTGTTTCTACAACAATCGGGAATAGGGAAATGTATGTGTGTGTCTCTGGAAAGAAAATGATGTCACGGGAGTGGGAAGCTCAGTGGTGGTTAAGCAAGTGTCATTTCTATTGTCTCGGGAAAACCCTAATAACAAGTACTGCCTTTCTCTGAGAAAAATGAAGAGTGACTTCATCTCCACCATATAAAGCATGTACGATATAGGTCTCTTTCTCTTTACGGGAGCCGGGTGGGCTTGCGGAATACCTAGTGTATTCACCCAAATTTACTTATGTTTTTCAGCAGCTGAAGACTTCTTTTCTGCTATGCTTGATTGAAGGGGCTGTGTCTTCACCCAGCTCTGCCTGTGGCCTGGGCTATTTTATCTTCCACTGCGTTTTATAATTTTCAGCTCACTCTCGAGCTTGTACCCCAGTATTGTAATAACATTACTTAGACTCTGTAACTATTTGAAGTAAGAAATGTGGTTACTAGCCTCCTGGGACTAGTAATTGTATCACATTTGAGTCCCAAAGGATCGGGACGCTTCACCCTTCTTCTTGTAGTACCTCTTATTTTCTCTCTTCTTCCCCCTCTTGTCGTCTCCCCTGTCACTATCACTAGACATAGGACATTTAGCAATAAAATGACCGGGCTTACCACATTTGTATCACACCCTCTTGGAGCGGGGTTTGTAGTCCTTCCCCCTCCTTTGCTTGAGGATTTGGCGAAAGCTCTTGATAATGAGCGCCATCTCCTCGTTGTCGAGCTTGGAGGCGTCGATTGGGAGCCTACCCAACCCTTAAGATGTTCTTTCATTTGGCACGCATATCGGAGATAATACACTTGTGTGGCCTATTGGGCCACGATATAGACATCGTCTCCTGATAAGGTGGAATATTGTTGAATTTTGACTATCCAAGATTAGAATGTGTCCATCTCGTCACTTGACCCAAAGACTGCATTGGCAATAGTAATAGCTCTAGGGTTCTATCTACTTAGAGAAGCGAGCACGACTGCTGGTTTGTCATGTACTGGGTTGAACTAGAAGTGGATTAGTCCTTGGGGGAATACAAACACAACGCCCTTGTTGAGAACCTTGGCAAATAGCTTGTTGCTTCGATCAGCTTGGTTGGAGGTGACAAATCCGATGTAGAGTGTCCCCTTAAGCACGGTTAGAATCTCAATGGCATGTGGGTGTGTGTGTGGAGGATTCTGACCTAATGGTGTGTAGTCAATGCGAGCCAACGAGATCCCCAACATGTTGAGTCCAGGCAGTTGTATGACATTGATCAGAGTAACGTTGGATCCCACCTTGCTTTTGGTGGTGTCCCATGGCTGGTCAAGTTTAGCAGCCTTGAAGAAGTCGTCAGCGTTCACAGCCATAGGGTCCTTGCAAACAAATCCATTCACCTTCACCGGATGCATGCATAGACGATGACAAACAGTTAGATGGAGAACATGTTAATAGGACATGCATACCCTGAAATGCTTATTGTACATAGATGTGTGTTTGAACAAATGATCCTTATTTAATCAGGTATATATTTTAAGAACACTTCTTGAGTCAAGAGGAGAGCACTCATACCCAGAAGTCTTTGTCGGCAACACAGAAGTCTTGGAGCAGGCTAGGATCAGAGGCAATGGCCTGAGAAGTGACCAATGCTAGAAAAGCAACGAGTAGGAAGGTCAGACATCCATTTTGGTTCTGCACTCCCCTTTTGTGTTTGTAATATCTGAATTTAGCTACGGAGCTTCTTAGCTTTTTGTTTTGCTTGTGTGTATGTTGTTGATGCTTTGGGCATGGAGATGGTGAGGTTATATAGCCTGCCATATCGCATGTGGAGACGTGTATGATGGGTTGTACTAGCAGCTGGGTGAGGCATTGTCACGTGGGCGTTGGGTGAGTGACGGCCCACACCTGGACGCTCCGGTGCAAGGTTGGCCACCACGCCGGCAATTATCGACGACAGACGCTAGCTGCTAGGGCTAGATTGTGGCGACGGGCTCTAGGCCTAGGAGCGGCGACGAGAGATAGGTAGGCCTAGGAGTGAGGGCATTATGGCACTAGGGGTGTGTTGGCGTGGGCCTCACAGCGACACAGTCGCACTCGCATGCGCTTCTCAGAGGACGGAGGGAAGTCTCAACAGGAAGAAACACTCGAGCTCCTGAAATAAACAAGGCCCAGGTGAAGTCTTGGTGGGCCTGACTTAGGGTGTGCCACGACACACCTAGACCCCCCTTTGGGTCCACCCCTGCTTTCAGTTCCACACCAAACCAACCGTAACAATTAAGGATGGCAACGGAAAATTTCTTATTGTATAATAGCTCTAATCCTTTCTCCGTGACAATTTTTTTCTCAATAGGGATCTCCACGAACGCTTATAGGGGACATTTTTTACCCATCCTCATTCCCCACAGGATAAATCCCCGACAGGGGTACTCGTTCCTGCTTAAATTATAATTAGGACATACGTCCTTTGTTATTAATGCAAAACACTTTTACTTAGACACATTATCCGATGTAAGAAATCGTTATGTGTATATCAAAATGAACACATTCGTATAATGAGTGATCTTTTAATATGGTAATTATTTATTTTTATCATTAATTGTTACATGAAATCATCGTCATGTGCAAGTTTAACGCCCCCCGTGGGAAACGGGGATGAGAAATAATTCCCTGGCCATCCATGTCCCTGTTTACTCATCGGGGAGAATTATTCCCTGTGGGGGGGAAACTTCCCATCCTCTAATGAAGGAATTTCCCTCGGAAAATCAGGGATCGATGTTCCATTGCCATTTCTGGTAACAACACACCTCGGTGTGTAACACCCCAGGTGTTACTTAGAGTTTTCACTCAAGGCTACACAAGTAAGCCCATCATCACATGTGACTTAAGTTGGGAAAGTACACCAAACTTGGAACTCAAGATCCTAAGTAAGTGCAACCCATCTTAGAAGTCATACATTGGCTTGTCATGCACATATAATGGGGAGAATTGCCCAAACCCTAATGCAAACCCCTTTGGCCAATTGGAGCACTATAAGAGAGTATGACCAAAAAGCTATAAAAACCACATGATCATGACTTGGGCCAATTATAACAATTGTAGTGCACATAATACCCTACTAAAAATAGTAAGAAAGTGACCCCAAAAAGATTTCAGAAAAACCCCAAAAGGTTCACCAAAGGGTTGAGCATAAAGGAAAAATCAGAATTTTTCTAAGTCCAAAACCAACCCTTTTCCAAAGATCAAACCTATTCACCCTCTTTCAAACTTCAAAACCACTTGGCCCAATTGACAAAGTGGCACCAAAATACCTCTAGAACACCCTGGAAAAGTTTGAACCCAACCCTAAGTCGTTTGACACGACTTGGCATAGCTTTTGTCTCGGTTTGGACAGCTAGGACAAAGACAACTTCTCACCCCTATATCTCCCTACCCCGACCGTATCCTTGCTTGGGACTCACATCAAAAAGGTAGGATTTGGTACACGGGCGTTTTGCCAAGATCTGCACGCTAAGGTGCTCAAATCGGCCGTTGAACCATTGCAGAAGCAAACCCACACGTGTTCGACGAGGGCTGACACTCGGGGGGGGCGCTCAGAGCACGCCCGTGCGCGAACCCCCGCGCGCCCGCGGCCGCCCCGTGACCACGCCCGCGCCACAGCTATAAAGCCCGCCCCAATGCCCGGCTAGCTTCCCCGTTGCATCCTCTGTACCGCGCCAAACTCCCCGGAGCTCGCCCATAGCTCTGGCGACCTCCTCATGACCCGCTAGAGCCGCCCAACGACAACCACCATGGCCGAACCCTTTACCGCCCTCCTCCGCTCAATCCAAGCCCTTAGATAGCTCCACTAGGAGGTCGTGAAGCTTGCCCGAGCTTGAACCGAGGACCCCCACCACCGGAGTAGCGACATCGTGCTCGCCAGAGTTCGGAACCCCGCCGGAGCACGTGGACCGGGTGAGTCTCCGCACCATTTTCCAATTCACTGCACGCATAGCCTCTACGTCACCCCGTGGAGCTCCTCGTGCTGTTTAATTAACCTATGTCGCTGTGGTTAGGCCGGAGCACTCGCCGCCGACGAGTTCACCCGCCTGCGCACGTGGACCGGTCGATTTCGGCCACCACCGCCGTCGAGCCGTACCTCGCTGTGACCGCCAGAACCTCCCGGAGCCAACCCCGCCCCTCGCCGGACCTCCCTCGCCGCCGGTAAGCCGCGCCGCCCTAATTACTTCCGCGGGTACTATTTAAATCAGGGGAGGGACCTCGGGGGATAAGAAGTAAAGGCCAGGGGGTTTTGTGCATTGTCAGCGACTCAAGGGAATAGTGGCGCAGGGGTATAACTAAGGGGATAAGTTTAGAAAGAACCCAGGGTCTTCGATGCAAAGTGGATTTCCAGAAAACCTTTTTAATATTCTGATTTAAATGCAAACAGAACTTGAAAAATTCATAACTTCAGTTTTGTTCATCCAAATCGAGTCAAACCAATTTTGCCAGATCCTAAATAATGTAAACTACTCAGGAAAAATATAAAACCCCTAAGTGTTGCAGAAAATTTCAAAGTTTTGATTTAAATGATTAACTGGTCAAAAGCTAAATGAAATAGGGAAAAATAGCTACACTATTAGACTGGGGTTAAGAAAATTCAGAGAAGTACTTAATCACTTCCTAACCTGTTTAAAAATAATAAACCCCTCTGTACACTCAATTAAGGTAGGGTTTGCCCTTTAAATCATTTTCAGCTTAAAGTTAAAGAAAATATAAAAGATAGTTTAAAATAAGAACCAGGGAGCACCCACATTTTTGTTAGCTCTCTTATTCAGTGTAGTTCACTAGAAAATTTTATTATACCTTTTTTAGTGCAAAAGAAATGAGATACCTTTTATTTTAGGAAAACAAGGCAAACTTAGAAAAACCCTAGAAAAATAACCCTGAGGAGAAAACACCCCAACCCTTGGGATAACTAATGTTTTGTTATTAAAAATATAGAGAAATTATGAGTTTTGTTGTTTGACATTTTTCAAATAACAAGTTAGTTGTAAGTGTCTTTTTAGCATTAAAATTTAGAAAAGCATAACTAAATAAACACTAAGTAACCTTCTGTGATTTTTGGCACAGAAGCATGTTATTATCTATAGATACCAGCAAAAATGACTCTTAGTACAGAACCCACCCCTAGATAAGAGTTATAGTGCAAAGTGACCCCTTTGCCCCAACTTTTGTTATTTTTGTCCAGGGATTATTCTAAGTATTCTGGACCTCAAACTTATAGGACAGACTACAATGACCAATAGTAAACCACTGTAAGTTTTACAGATTTTTTGGAAAACTTTAAATCACTGTTGTAGTTCAAACCCACCCTAGAATCATAAATAGAAAAAGAAAAAGGGAATTAATAGTGGAGACTAATGTTACCCTAACCAAACCAACAAAACCCCTCGAGTGCCTACTAAAACATTTAAGGGGCAATCCAAGTCTTAATCCATTATGCTTATCTCTAGACAAAACCTCTAACCCAAATTGATAAGCCTAAACCACTAAGAGCCTCTCATAACCAGGAAAACCCTAAGATATTCACTAACTTAGTTTTTCTTCACTTAGCATAATGAATTCTAAATCCTGCATATCATAGCATGCATATATCTTATTCATTGCATTCGATAGATTGTAACCTCGCGGTCGAAGAATACATCCTCGTGCCGGAGCAAGGAGTTGCTCAGGAGGTAGCCCCGGATCCAGCACCAGAGCCTGCCCCAGAGGATCTGCCTCCCCAGCTTTGGAAGGCAAGCCCCGGTTTTATGCATAACCTATTTATTATGCTATTTTACTACACTTAATGATTGTAGGATTGAATGTGCACTTAAGTGTAGGAGTTGTTTGAAACCCTAGTTGCATGATCTCAGGAATCCTTTTTGAGATGAATACTAGTATGCTAGGTCGAGTAGCTGCTTTATTGATTAGGGATCTCAGTAGAAGTCGAGTGATTTTTCTAGCACTCGCGCGAGGTCAGGAATTGGTTGTATCCATTTTGATATCGTAATGATGGTGGTCTGTGGACAACGGTCCATGGGGATGCGTTGTCTACAAGACAGAAAAATTGAATAAGGATTAAGGTGTGGTACCGTGAGTCAAGCGTTTGAACGCACTAAACATATGCCGAGAAATATGGTAAATCGGTAAGCGTAGTACCTGAGTGAAACTTCCCACAGACTTTACTCCTCACGCGACCTGAGACGTGGTCTCCCATTCCGGTTATGGTGGGTACAAGTGCGGTCACTGCACGACGGCAGTCGGGGTCAGTGAGGCATTGTACGCCAAGGCGGTGAGCCCTGATCTGTTGCCAGGGAATCGATGGGGACGGTTGATGTGTGTGGGGACAAAGTGCCTCGCCACGTTGTGTGTTTAGGTTTACCTTGCAAGGTTTAAACACTCGATTCGAATCGTCTGTTTCTCGCAGTTAATGAGACTGCTTGATCCATGCTGCTACATTGAGAAACAAGTGGAAATGTGATGACTTGGCAAAGTTGTTGATTGCTAAATGTTTAATACCATATATGATTAGATAGGTATACATTTAGTCTTAAGAGAGTCACACTAAAACTTGACAAAGCTAAAACTTGATTATAGACTCAGCTAGTGCTTTTGGCAACCAAACCCCTCAGCCAAACAGCTGCATGTCTAGAGGTAGAGGAGTAGACTCCTCACACCGGGTAAGTCTAGCTGAGTATTAGTATACTCAGTCTTGCTTGTGGCATAATTTTATAGGTTCTCTAGAGGACATGGTTGCTGGAGTGACTTGGCCGTCCTTCTTGCCACCGGGTTGGACAGTCGAGTAGGACCCTTCCTCGGCAGAGGAGGAGCATGAGGAGTGATGGGATAGGCTTCCCCATCTCTCTGTTTATTTATCATTAGTTTTATTCCGCTGCATTCCGAACAATGATGACTACTTTTGCTAAAACTCCGATGATGATGTAATAAATTTAATACTCCTTAATGTATGGTTTTATGCTTTATTGTATTTGCTCTGTGCCTCACCATCGAGTGAGTACGTGGTACTTGATCCTGTTAGTGGCCTCGTCGGACTAGATCTGAGAGACTGACGTGTTATTCCCATTTAAGTGTGGTCTAGCCTCTAAGGCGGGACTTAGGCACTTAAGTTGGAATAATTCGGGCGGTTCCGCCACAGCTGGTATCGGAGCTCGTACCACCACAGAGGAATCAATAAATTGTAAATACCATCCTTTTCAAAAATAAAACTTGTTAGAAACAAATGTTGGATAGATCGTAGGACGATCAGGATAGACCTAGGACGTGAAGCCTTAGGATGATAGAGGGGTAGCTAGGTGGCTATTTGAGTAAGCCCTACAGGCTAGTAAAGGGGATGGGAGTACCTCCCTATTCCCTCTAAATTGAAATGAGTTCGTTTAGGACGAGCATGCATGCATCCTTATTTAAACTACTTAATAATTGGGTAAGAACTTTAATACACAATGATGACATATTAAGTACACCCAGTGCCATTGTCGTAGTTATAGAGAGGCTGAGTTGTGAACCCTTTTTATTTTATAGTTCTTTTTCTTTTACTTACGCTTAACCGTACACATATGAATTCTCACGGATCCTCGGACGAAGGAAATGCACAGTCCCACACTGACGGACTTGCACGAGAGGGGTTTCCCCGTATCTTGTGGGAGGTACTTCAGGGAGCTGGTTACACGACGCCTCCCCAGTACGCGGTGCAGCTGTTTGAGAAGCACCGAGTGCCCCGTTGTAGGGTGAGGATGACCCTAGAGCCTCATCCCTTATAGCCAGGATGGCGTTCGTTGGATTCATAGTCTTTTGGATACAGGGCTGAGGATACTATCAAGGCGATTGCTCTTCATGGACTGACCACCTTCTGTGGTTTCCACCCCTTGGAGCTGTCCACTCACCCCATTGGTTTGTTCCCCGCGGAGAAGGAGGACGACCCAATGTGGAAGGATCGAGTGGAGCATGCCAAGGATATATGGGCTATCTACCCATGTCAGACTGCTCACTTGACGGTGCGGTGCATGAATGCCCTGTATCATCTGCAAGTGATGCGAGGAGAGGCAATGTCTCATCTAATGGCATTATTGCAGGCTACCAAGATCACCTTGGATAACAGGGAGGAACTTGTGGTAGACTTGTCCACTGAGATGGTGGAAAAGGACCTACAAGTGGAACAGATGTCCAATGAGATCCAGGAGGTTGAGGAGCTAGTGGGAACCAGGGAGAACACCATTGAGGTTCTCGAGGATTAGCTTATCAACACTCAGCAGCAACTCGCAGAGGCTAACCAGCACCTGGATATGCACCACCAGGAGATCTAGGACATGGAGGCCAACGAGGATGTCGACATCGAGGGAGGAGAGGAGCCTGCCTCCAGCTTGGACACTGTGGGCTCAGGGAGACCACCTTCCCTCAAGTCGAGCGTTGCCTCGTTTGCTCACTAGGTCGCAGAGATAGAGTTAGAAGTCTGTGGCGGTAGAACTCCTCGAGGCTAGCTTAGCTTTTGCACCCTTGGGGTACTAGGCTAGATAGAGTTGAGTCTTTTGAGTTACTGATGTAATCGTGACAAACTCTTTTGAAAGTATGGATGATGAATGATATCGGCTTTACTTTAAGAAGAAAAGTTTATGCCATGTGGATTTTTTTATAAATTATGCAAGAATATGTATTGGTTTTACCCCCTTTGACTCTTTCACCACGATTGACCATTGAACCTCAGAATTATGATATTGAGAATATCCATGATTTTTTAGATGGCAGGAAGAGCGCGTCGTGGACAGAATGAGCGCATTCCTCCACCACCGCCACCTCCTCCTACTCTCCAAGAGCTGATGGCTCAGCAGAACGAGATCTTGCGACAGTTAGCTCAGCGCCAGCCACCACCTCAGCATTATGGTGGTGGTGATCATCAGCGTCACCCCGCAGCAGCCACTTATCAGGAGTTCCTCAGTACCCAGCCACCGTTGTTCACCAGGGCAGAGGACCCACTTGATGCTGATGTATGGCTGAGAGTAGTGGAATCCAAATTCCCGCTACTCCATGGAGTTTGTTCAGAGGTGACTAAGGTCAGGTTCGCCACCCAGTAGCTTCGCGGACCCGCGCGGACATGGTGGGATCATTTCCTTGCTATGCAGCCAGTTGACCATGAGGTGGAGTGGAGAGAGTTCAAGGCAACTTTCAGGGGGCATCATATACCAGCAAGCATTATGGACCGCAAGCTCAATGAGTTTCTAGCACTCACTCAGGGGAACCAGACAGTGTTACAGTATGCTCAGGCCTTCAATGACTTGTGCTAGTATGCCGGATATCATGCAGACACCGACGAGAAGAAGAGAGACAGGTTCAGGAGGGGGCTCAGCACTAAGCTCTGCTACCGTCTCAACGCAGTCAGGGCCAATAGCTATAATGAGCTAGTCAACATGGCCATTTCTCAGGAGGACTGTATCACAGCTCATCAAGTAGAGAAGAAGAGGAAGACCCCTGTGGCAGGACTTTCAGCTCAGCCACAGCGCTTCAGGATTGTCTCTGACACTCAGAACAGGGGACCCCAGCAGCAGCAAGGACGTTGGGTGATTCGACCCCAACAGTAGCAGCAGGCACCCAACCGCTCTCAGCCCCCAGTGCAGAGGAACAATCAGCAGCAGCAGCAGTACCGTCAGGCCAATGACAACAGGTGTTTCACTTATGGTAACACCGGACATTATGCCAAGAATTGCCCCAGAAACCAGCAGAGGCAGGGGCAGAATGTCAACCAGAACCAAGGCAAGAGGCAGAAGGTGCAAGTAAGGCAAGGCAGGCTGAACTTCACCACCATGGCTGACATTCCAGAGGGAGCACCCGTCATGACTGGTATCTTTTCAGTTTTGAGTTATCCTGCAATTAGTCTTTTTGATTCTGGTGCATCACATAGTTTTATCAGTGCAAAATTTAGTGCCAAATGTCAGCTACCTTTCCATCACACAAATGGGGGTATTACAATTTCAACACCAGGAGGCTGGGTTGCCACCTATCAAATCAATAAGAATGTGCCTATAAAGTTTGGTAGTTTGATAATCAAAACCAACCTCCTCATTTTGGGTTTGGATAGCGTGGATATCATATTGGGAACTGATTGGTTATCCAGGCATCAGGCAGTACTTGATATTTGTTCAGAGGTGACTAAGGTCAGGTTCGCCACCCAGCAGCTTCGCGGACCTGCGCGGACATGGTAGGATCATTTCCTTGCTATGCAGCCAGTTGACCATGAGGTGGAGTGGAGAGAGTTCAAGGCAGCTTTCAGGGGGCATCATATACCAGCAGGCATTATGGACCGCAAGCTCAATGAGTTTCTGGCACTCACTCAGGGGAACCGGACAGTGTTACAGTATGCTCAGGCCTTCAATGACCTGTGCCAGTATGCCGGATATCATGCAGACATCGACGAGAAGAAGAGGGACAGGTTCAGGAGGGGGCTCAACACTAAGCTCCACGATCGTCTCAACACAGTCAGGGCCAATAGCTATAATGAGCTAGACAACATGGCCATTTCTCAGGAGGACTGTATCACAGCTCGTCAAGCAGAGAAGAAGAGGAAGAACCCTGTGGCAGGACCTTCAGCTCAGCCATAGCGCTTCAGGATTGTCTCTGACACTCAGAACAGGGGACCCCAGCAGCAGCAAGGACGTTGGGTGATTCGACCCCAATAGCAGCAGCATGCACCCAACTGCTCTCAGCCCCTAGTGCAGAGGAACAATCAGTAGCAGCAGTACCGTCAGGCCAATGACAACATGTGTTTCACTTGTGGTAACACCGGACATTATGCCAAGAATTGCCCTAGAAACCAGCAGAGGCAGGGGCAGAATGCCAACCAGAACCAAGGCAAGAGGCAGAAGGTGCAAGTAAGGCAAGGCAGGCTGAACTTCACCACCATGGCTGACATTCTAGAGGGAGCACCCGTCATGACTGGTATCTTTTCAGTTTTGAGTTATCCTGCAATTAGTCTTTTTGATTCTGGTGCATCACATAGTTTTATCAGTGCAAAATTTAGTGCCAAATGTCAGCTACCTTTCCATCACACAAATGGGGGTATTACAATTTCAACACCAGGAGGTCGGGTTGCCACCTATCAAATCAATAAGAATGTGCCTATAAAGTTTGGTAGTTTGATAATCAAAACCAACCTCCTCATTTTGGGTTTGGATAGCGTGGATATCATATTGGGAACTGATTGGTTATCCAGGCATCAGGTAGTACTTGATATTGCAGCAAGGGCCATTGAGATTCATTCCCCTACTTATGGCGAGACTACTTTATATTTGCCTGAGCAGGGTTGTACCCGATCTTGTGCATTCACCATGATAGAGTCCCCGGTCGAGAGAATCCCGATGGTCTGTGACTACCCAGATGTCTTTCCTAACGAATTGCCAGGAATGCCACCCGACAGAGACATAGAGTTCGCGATTGAATTGCAACCCGGGACTGCTCCTATATCCAAGAGACCCTATAGGATGCCTCCAACGGAATTGAAAAAGCAACTGCAAGAGTTGTTGGACAAGGGGTTTATTCGCCCGAGTACTTCACCATGGGGATGTCTAGCCTTGTTTGTAAAGAAG
Organism: Zea mays; assembly: GCF_902167145.1. Taxonomy (NCBI): domain Eukaryota; kingdom Viridiplantae; phylum Streptophyta; class Magnoliopsida; order Poales; family Poaceae; genus Zea; species Zea mays. Next base: position 88,875,716 of record NC_050099.1, on the reverse strand, counting down.
AAGGATGAAAGTCTGAGAATGTGTGTCGATTACCGCCCTCTCAATGCGGTGACCATCAAGAACAAGTACCCACTGCCCCGCATTGATGTTTTGTTTGATCAGTTGGTGGGAGCCAAAGTGTTCTCAAAGATAGACCTTCGCTCGGGCTACCATCAGATCAAGATCCGTGCCAGCGATATTCCCAAGACGGCCTTCTCTACCAGATATGGGCTTTATGAGTTTTTGGTGATGTCTTTTGGGCTGACCAATGCCCCGGCTTATTTCATGTACCTGATGAACTCAGTATTCATGCCAGAGCTGGACAAATTTGTGGTGGTTTTCATTGATGATATTCTGGTCTATTCCAAGAATGAAGTCGAGCACACTAAACATTTGCATATCGTACTTCACAGACTGCGTGACCATCAGTTGTATGCTAAGTTGTCTAAATGTGATTTCTGGCTGGGGGAAATTAAATTTTTGGGTCACACAATTTCTCAGGACGGGATATCAGTTGATCCTGAAAACGTACAAGAAGTAATGGATTGGAAACCTCCTACCACAGTGCGACAGATTCAGAGTTTTCTGGGATTGGCAGGGTATTATCGACGATTTATTCCGGATTTCTCCAGAATTGCCAAGCCAATGACTGAACTGTTGAAGAAGGGAGTCAAGTATGAATGGAGCCAGAAGTGTGAGGATGCCTTTCATACACTGAGGCGGCACTTGTCAACAGCACTAGTGCTAGCTCAACCTGACAACACCAAGCCCTTTGGGGTTTATTGCGATGCTTCCGGCACTAGTTTGGGATGTGTCTTGATGCAAAGGAATCCTATGGTTTGAAGACCGATTGGTTGTTCCCAAGAACCCTGAGCTCAGAAAGAAGATATTGGATGAAGCTCACCTTTCAAAATTCTCCATGCACCCCGGCAGTAACAAGATGTATCATGATCTCTGATCCTTATACTGGTGGACCAGAATGAAGAGGGAGATTGCTAAGTATATATCCAAATGTGACACCTGCCAGAGAGTCAAGGCCAGTCATTTGAAGGTAGCAGGCACTTTGCAACCCCTTCCCATACCATCTTGGAAATGGGAGGATATTTGTATGGATTTTATCGTGGGATTGCCCAATACCTCCCGGCACCATGATTCCATTTGGGTCACTGTGGACAGATTGACCAAGACAGCACATTTCTTGCCGGTACACACCACCCACAGGACGGAAAAGTATGCCGAAATTTATATTGACCAGATAATTCGCTTGCATGGAATACCAGGGACTATAGTATCTGACAGAGGAGCACCGTTCGTGGCACGATTTTGGGAGCAATTGCAGGAGTCACTTGGGACCCATGTAATAAGAAGCTCAGCATACCATCCTCAAACAGATGGTCAGACAGAAAGGGTGAATCAGATTTTGGAAGACATGTTGAGGGCATGTGTGCTACACTATGGAAAGGATTGGGACAAGTGTCTTTCCTTGGCAAAGTTCTCTTATAATAACAGCTACCAGTCCAGTTTGAAGATGGCACCTTTTGAAGCCTTGTATGGGAGAAGGTGTAGGACCCCGTTGAATTGGTCTCAAGCAGGAGAGAGGGAAATATTTGGACCAGACTTGGTACTTGAAGCGGAGGAAAAGGTCAGAGTTATTAAGAAAAAACTAGAAGCTGCTCAGGCCTGGCAAAAGAGCTATCATGACAAGAGAAGGAAGCCTCTATAGTTTGGAGTGGGAGATCATGTTTATCTTAAGGTGTCACCCACCAAAAGTTTCCAGAGATTTGGAATCAAGGGCAAGTTAGCTCCTCGCTACATTGGACCCTTTGAGATCAAAGCAAATTGTGGACCCGTAGCATACCAATTGGAATCGCAGACTTTACTCCTCACGCGACCTGAGACGTGGTCTCCCATTCCGGTTATGGTGGGTACAAGTGCGGTCACAGCACGACGGCAGTCGGGGTCAGTGAGGCATTGTACGCCAAGGCGGTGAGCCCTGATCTATTGCCAGGGAATCGATGGGGATGGTTGATGTGTGTGGGGTCGGAGTGCCTCGCCATGTCGTGTGTTTAGGTTTACCTTGCAAGGTTTAAAAAACTCGATTCGAATCGTCTGTTTCTCGCAGTTAATGAGACTGCTTGATCCATGCTGCTACATTGAGTAACAAGTGGAAATGTGATGACTTGGCAAAAGTTGTTGATTGCTAAATGTCTGATACCATGTATGATTAGATAGGTATACATTTAGTCTTAATAGAGTCACACTTGTGGCAGAACCACCCGAATTATTCCAGCTTAAGTGCCTAAGTCACGCCCCAGGGGTCGTAACACACTTAAATCGGAATAACCCGTCAGTCCCTCAGATCTAGTCTGATAGAGCCACTTAACCAGGATCAAATTCCACAGTCTCACTCGAAGGTGAGTCACAGAAGAAATACAATAAAACAGGAAAACCTCAAATTAAGTGCGGAGTTATTACATAAATCGGAGTTTTTGAGTAGCAATTAAAGTTCATAACATAAGGTGCAGCGGATAATCGATATCGTCGGTAATGAGGAAATGGGCAAGGCCTAGCCCACTACTCCTCATGCTCCTCTCCTGCCGGAGCAACATCCCACTCGACCGTCCAACCCGGTGGCATGGTGGTAGGCCAAGTCACACCATCAACCAATTCCTGCATGGTACCTGCAAAAATTGTGCCACAAGCAAGGCTGAGTATACTAATACTCAGCTAGACTTAACCGGTGTGAGGAGTCTACTCCTCTACCTCTAGACTATGCAGCTGTTTGGCTGAGGGGTTTGGTTTGCCAAAAGCACTAGCTGTTTCTAAAATCAATTTTAAGCTTTTCAAATTCTACCATCATTAACTTAGCTAGATTTGCTCCTTCTAAGCATACATGGTAACAATCAATTAGTTCAATCAACAAGTTATCTCATGTAATCCACATTTCACTTCTTACTCCATGCAGTACAAGGAATCAAGCAGTCTCATTAGCTGCGAGAAGCAGACGATTCGAATCGAGTTTTAAACCTTGCAAGGTAAACCTAAACACACGACATGTCAGGGTACTCCGACCGCGCACATGACAACCGTCCCCATCGATTCCCCGTTCGCGTCCAGGCCTCACCGCCTTGGCATACAATGCTCCACTGACCCCGGCTGCCGCCGTGCAGTGACCGCACTTGTACCCACCATAGCTAGCATGGGAGACCCAGTCTCAGGTCGCATGAGGGATAAAGTCCGCGCCCGGCTTCAATCAGGTACTAGGTTTACCGGTTACCATTTTTCCCGGCATGTGCTTAGTACGTTCAAAAGCTTGACTCAGGTATCCACACATTAATCCTTAATTCATTTTTCCCGTCTCATGGACAAGGCATCCTCCCTGGATCCAAATCCATAGACCAACATAGATCCCGTTATCAAGATGAATACAATCAATTCCTGACCTCGCGCGAGTGCTAGAAAAATCACTCGACTTCTACCGAGATCCTGATTAGCAAGCAGCTACTCGACCTAGCATACTAGTATTCATCTCAAAAAGGAATCCTAAGTTCATGCAACTAGAGGTTTCAAGCAACTCCTACACTTAAGTGCACATTGCAATCCTACAAGCATTAAGTGTAGTAAAGTAGCATATAATAACATGGTTATGCATAAAACCGGGGCTTGCCTTCAATTGCTGGGGCTGCGGGGAGATCCTCAATGGCAGCCTCTGAAGCCTGCTCCTGGTCCTCTTCTTGGACAGGTCCTTGCTCGGGGATGAGCACGTACTCTCCGTCGGTAAGATTGCAATCTAATGAATGCAAGGCATAAGATATATGCATGATATGATATGTGTTTTTAGAAATTACAACTTCAAAGGTGTATGATCTTCTGAGTTTAACAAGTTAACTTTACTTATGTAAAACCCTTAGGTGGTATACTTGGTAAATTGGGTTAGACTTAGCTAAGGTAAGTAGTAGGTTTATCTTTGGGGTTCCACTGAATTCCTTTTAAGTCTTAGTGACAAATGATAAGTTCTCAAGTTAGACTTATTGGGGTGGGGTTTATTTCTTCTTTCCTTTTTCTTTTATTCCTTTAATGTTTTGGAGTAGGTTTGAACTACAAGTTGCTTTTATAAAATTCTAAAAATTCTGCAACAATTACACTGGCTTGTTACTGGTGTATGTTTCTCTGTCTTAAAATTTGGGGATCATAAAGTGAATAGTTTTCTCTGGACAAAATTATTAAACTTTAGGGCAGAAGGGGTGTTTTGAACTACAACTATTATTTAACAGTGGGTAATTCTCTAAAACTTATTTTTGCTGGCTTTTAGGTGTCATAACATGACTTGATACAAATTTCTAGTCATTAATACCTCTTAATTAATTTTCTATGGTTTTCTCAAGTTTCTAGCCAAATGGGTGCTTTCTACTACCACTATATTTGAAAAATATCAAACAACAGAGTTTTCATTTTTCCTAGTTAGTATTTTGTGCAAGAGCAATCATTCTAAAGTTTGGCTTCTTTTTGCTTAAGGGAAGGGGTGGTATGCATTATTTGAATTAAGTGGCCTTTCTCATAAATTACTAGCAAAAGGTATGGGTTTACTTCTTTTTCATGGGTTTGCATTTTTCTCTGGTAGTTTACCTCATCATGGACTTAGCAAATTTTTGGTTGCCCATTATCACATTAAAGGGGTTGCTCATGATTTATTTGAAAAATACCTCATTAGCATTTCATATTTATTTTCCTTACTTAAAAAGTTGGGCTGAGGTGCTCTGTATTTTTGTAGTGGGGCTCTGGTGGTTACAAGTTCACTGGATTTTTATCAAGCACTTTGGTTATAGTTTTGCCTATTTAATAATTGACTTTCAGTCTATATAAGGCTAAAGAAATCATCTTAATTTAAAACTGGTCCAAATTAATGGTCTCTATATTTTTCCTAGGTTCTCTGTTGCATAAGTAAACTAGGAAAAATAATCTTAATCACTGTTCATTAATTTCTAATGCCTTTCTGATTTTCTCTAAGTTTTGGACAAAATAGCTTTAAATGAATAACTACATCATAATTTCTAATGCTGGGGTTCCTACTATTTTTAAACAGTGTCTAAATAAGGTTTGAACATCTACAAATTTTCTTAAGTTCAGCACAGAAGAAAAACTAATTTTCCTTAATTAAACAAGGTTTAGTGGGTTTCTGTTTTTAATTCTAAACTCTAAAATTTAGAACAGAAAGCATGGAGTCTACTATTTTTAAATGATAGATCATAAGATTCAGGAGCTAACAAAATTGGTTTGACAACTTTTTATTAAGATTTCATCAAGTTATGGATTTTCTAAGTTCTCTGGTCTTTTTAAAAAGATTTGCAGAATTGATTAAATGGAAATCCACTATGCACTGGGGTCCCTGGCGGGTTTTCTAAGTTCTCTTCGCGAATCAGTCCTTAAGCTACTATTCACATGAGTCACCGACATCACAGAAAACCCCTCGGGTTCTACAAATCCTAACCCGAGGTCCTTCTTCTACCTTAAACAGTAGCCGCGGCGGAAGAAAGGGCCGAGGGGCTTACCGGCGGCGAGATTGCTCCGGTGAAGTGGTCGAGGACGAAGGGGAGGTCGCGGGGATCACAACGGTGTGCGGAACGCCGTCGGAGATGGCCGGAGTCGGTCGATCCACGCGCGCAGGCGGGGATGCTCGTCGGCGGCGAGGAGACCGGCCTGGTCACAGCGAGATAGTTCAATCAAATGGGTCAGAGAGGTCCACGGGATGCCAGAGAAGATATGAGCGCGAGGAATTGGGCGGAGACTCACTGGATAGCTCGGTCCACGCGCGGCGGCGGAAGACCGAAGTCCGGTGAGGTCGATCTCGGGCCTCCGGTGAAGTCCGGTCGGGTCCGAGGGCTTGGCAAGCTTCACAGGCTACTGGTGGAGCTAGCCGAAGCACTGGCTGGGCTTGAGGGTGGCTGGAGTTGGCTGGCCACGGCGGTCGAAGCTCTGGCGGCAATGGCGGGCGGAATTAAGCTCGCCGGAGCTAAGGAAAGGTGGCTGGCCGGTGAGGGTGAGTGCGGGGCGAAGAGAGGTGCGCCCGGGGAGGCTTTATAGGCGCGGGCGGGCACGGCCGAGGGCGTGGGCGCGCGGCGGACTTGACCGGACGCCGGGGTGAGCGCCCGCGCGGGTTGGGCGAGCTCTGGCGTGCCGACCAGGGTCGAACACGTGTGCCCGTGCGTTCTGCCCAAGTTCTGGCGCGTGTGGTCGCTCATCCGAGCCTGCTCTCGCCTTGGTCAGTGCACAAAACCTCTTCTCCTCCCTACAAGCTACCATTCTTGTGTGGGGGTCATAGGATTTTGCCTACTGGTTGCAGAGATATGGAGCCAGGAAATCTGGTCTGTCTCCCTGCCCAAACCCGAGGCAAATCCAAGGTTTTGTCGTGTCTAGGGCTCGCGTCCCAATGCCATCTTCTGGCACACGACAGAGGGGTTAGTTAGACACAATTTTGTCAATGGGGCCATTAGGATTCGAGTTAGGGATCAAGGTGAACATCCTTGATCTTTGGCTCAAGGTCTGAATTTCAGAATTCTGAAATTCAGAATTCCCAATGAGTCCCCATATGAGAAGCTTGATTTGGGGTTTTATTTGAGTTATTTTGGCTAAGCTTTCTCAACATTTCTTGTTGCCCATTAAATATACTTTAATTTTTATAATTGGCTTAAGTCAAAATTTTAAACTTTTCATTCCCTTTTTCTTATTTTCTTGAGTTTTGCTCATGGGGCTCACTTAGGGTTTTTAATTTGGGTTGCACATTCTTATCTTTTAAAAGTCTCAATTGTTTTGATCATGACACTTTTAAACATATACTTGGTGAATTCTTTATTACTTAAGTCATTTGGATGCTCATGCTTACTTTGGCTCACATAAAATAATGATTCTTGGTTTGGCATTTGAGAAAAACCCTGGGTGACACTGGGGTGTCACAGCCTTCCCCCCTTAAAGGAATCTCGTCCCGAGATTCGGGCCAGAGTCCTCGCAGGGTGAAGCAAAGGGTGAGATTTATAGGAAATGGGTGATTACTGTTATTATTAGGGCAAAACTGCTCTTCGAATGTCATTCTCTTTGCAACTTCAAAAGGAAGTCCTTTTAAGTTTTACTTTATAGTTACTTCATTCTGAATTAAGATTATACTTTTGAAAGTTAGATTCGAAGGGCAGGAGGAGGGGGTTGGGGGTGATTACGTACCAGCTTCCTTAGGTAGGCAATCGGGGAAGTTGGATCTCAGGAATTCCTCGGTTTCCCAAGTAGCTTCCTCCTCTGAGTGATTACTCCATTGGACCTTGAACATCTTGATCGATTTAGCCCGAGTTGATCTTTCTTTGCAATCCAGAATCTTGGAGGGGTACTCTTGGTACGATAGATCTGGCTCTATCTCCAATTCTGGCTCTGCTATGATCTCAGTCGGCAATCGAACACACTTCTTCAGCTGAGATACATGGAATACACTGTGAATGGCAGACATCTTTGAAGGTAACTTCAGCTTGTATGCCACGGGTCCACATGCTTCTATGATCTCATAAGGTCCAATGTAACGAGGGGCTAGCTTGCCTTTGATCCCAAACCTCTGTACTCCTTTGGTGGGTGATACCTTGAGGTATACAAAACTTCCCACCTCGAACTGGAGAGGTTTCCTTCTTTTATCATGATAGCTCTTCTGCCTGGCCTGAGCAGCTTCTAGATTCTTCCTGATTAGCTTGACCTTCCTTTCGGCTTCAGTCACTAAATCAGGTCCAAAAACTTCTCTTTCACCAGGTTGAGACCAATTGAGTGGTGTCCTGCACCTTCTTCCATAGAGAGCTTCAAAAGGTGCCATCTTTAGGCTGGATTGATAACTATTGTTATAAGCAAACTCTGCCAAGGAGAGGTGCTTATCCCAGTTCTTGCCACAATCGATCGCACAAGCTCTCAGCATATCCTCCAGGATTTGGTTTACCCTTTCCGTCTGACCATTAGTCTGTGGGTGGTAAGCTGAACTCCGGATTAGCTTGGTTCCCAAAGACTCTTGCAATTGTTCCCAAAATCTGGCAACAAATTGGGCTCCTCGGTCAGAAACAATGGTCCGAGGTAATCCGTGCAAACACACGATCCGGTCAATATACAATTCTGCATACTTCTAAGCCTTATCAGTGGTGTGCACAGGAAGAAAATGTGCCACTTTTGTCAATCGGTCCACAATAACCCAAATCGAATCATGATGACGAGAGGTGTTGGGCAGACCCACAATGAAATCCATGCTGATGTCGTCCCACTTCCACGAAGGTACGGATAGTGGTTGCAAAGCTCCAGCTGACTTCAAGTGGCTTGCCTTTATCCTCTGACAGGTGTCACACTCTAATACATACTGGGCTATCTCCCTCTTCATTCTGGTCCACCAATACAAAAGCTTCAAATCATGGTACATCTTGGTGCTTCCCGGATGCATAGAGAATTTGGAGAGATGAGCCTCATCCAAAATTTTCCTCTTGAGCTCCTGGTCTTTAGGAATTACCAATCTGCTTTTGAACCATAATACACCCTTCTCATCCTAGCGGAAACAATTATACTTCTCCACCTTCTGATGGAGATTCTTCTTGATAATCTGCACTCCCTTGTCACTGAGCTGGGCCATGATGATCTGGTCTTGCAAAGCTGGCTCAACAGAAATGTGAGACAAAGAACCAGAAGGAATCACTTCAATTTGCATCTTGCTCAACTCATCACACAAGGTGTTAATGCGAGAATCCATCAGAATACAGTTGCACTGCAACTTCCGACTCAAGGCATCTGCTACCACATTAGCTTTCCCTGGGTGATAATGTACCTCCAGGTCATAATCCTTGATCAGCTCTAGCCATCTTCTCTGCCTCATGTTGAGATCAGCCTGAGTAAAAATGTACTTAAGGCTCTTATGATCAGTGAAGATGTTGCAGTGGGTTCCCATTAGATAGTGCCTCCACATCTTCAATGCATGAACCACTGCTGCTAGCTCGAGGTCATGAGTGGGATAATTTTGCTCATGAGGCCTGAGTGCTCTTGAGGCATTAGCAATGACTCGGTTGTCTTGCATCAAGACACAACCTAGTCCGGTGCCACAGGCATCACAATATACATCAAAAGGCTTGCTGCTGTCGGGTTGCGCCAATACTGGTGCTGTGGTCAGATGCTGCCTTAATGCATGGAAGGCATCTTCGCACTTCTGACTCCACACAAACTTGACTTCTTTCTTCAGCAACTCAGTAATAGGCTTCGCAATTCGAGAGAAGTCCGGAATAAACCTTCGGTAATAACCAGCTAATCCCAGAAAACTCCGAATCTGGCGAACGGTTGTTGGTGGCCTCCATTTCATCACTTCTTGCACTTTATCAGGATCAACAGCTATTCCAGCCTGAGAGATAGTGTGACCCAAGAATTTGATTTCCTTTAGCCAAAAATCACACTTGGATAACTTGGCATAAAGGTGGTGCTCTCGCAGACGTTGAAGCACTACATGCAAATGCCCGGCATGTTCTTCTTCGTTCTTTGAGTACACCAGAATGTCATCGATGAAAACCACCACGAACTTGTCCAATTCCGGCATGAAAACAGAATTCATCAGATACATGAAGTATGCTGGTGCATTTGTCAGCCCGAATGACATCACCAAGAATTCATATAGCCCATATCTGGTTGAGAATGCCGTCTTCGGAATATCACTTGCTCGTATCTTGATATGATGGTAGCCAGAGCGAAGGTCTATCTTGGAAAACACCTTGGCTCCGACCAACTGGTCAAAGAGAACATCAATACGAGGCAAAGGATACTTGTTCTTGATAGTTACCGCATTAAGAGGGCGGTAATCTATACACAGCCTCAAGCTTTCATCCTTCTTCTTCACAAACAGTGCTGGACATCCCCAAGGCGAAGTGCTTGGGCGAATGAAACCCTTATCCAGCAACTCTTGCAACTGCTTCTTCAATTCTGCCAACTCAGCGGGTGGCATTCGGTAGGGCCTCTTGGAAATTGGGGCCGTTCCCGGTTGCAACTCGATGGCGAATTCGATATCCCGGTCCGGTGGCATTCCTGGCAATTCATCAGGGAAGACATCTGCATACTCACAGACCACTGGAATTTTCTTCAGGGGTAACTCCGTCATAGAGAAAGCACATGACTGAGTAGAACCCTGACTAGGCAGAATTAAAGTGAAGTTCCCGCAGAAGGGAGAATTAACTTCCACGGTACGACTGGCTATATCAAGCACAACTTGGTGCAAGGTCATCCAATTTGCTCCTAGAATAATGTCCACATTTTCCAATCCCAACACAAGAAGAGTGGTTTTGACAATGTGGCTTCCCAGTTGAATAGGCACACTTTGGTTTAATTGATTAGTTGCAATTTTACCTCCAGGTGTGACTATCGTGAATGACCCTTTTGAGTGAGAGAATTGCAGTTTGCATTTAGCACTGAACTTTTGGCTAATGAAACTATGAGATGCACCAGAATCAAACAGAATTAAAGCAGGTTGATTATAAACTGAAAAGGTACCGGTCATGATAGGAGCTCCTTCTGGTACTTCCTCCAGAGCCGTGAAGTTGAGCTTCCCTTGCCTGACTTGCACCTTCTGCTTTCTTCCCTTGTCTTGATTTGGTGCTGGCATCTGCCTCTGCTGGTTCCTAGGACAATTCTTGGCATAGTGGCCCACATTGCCACAAGTGAAACACTTGTTCCCATTGCCCTGGCGGAACTGCTGCTGTTGCGGAGGCTGACTGTTCCTTGGGGCGGGAGCTGGGTAGCGGTTGGGTGTCGGCTGCTGCTGTTACTGAGGTGGCCTGATCACCCATCTGCCTGCCTGCTGCTGAAAACCCCTGCTTTGATTGTGAGAAACAATCCAGAACCTCTGAGCCTGAGCGGATGGTGCTGCCATTGGTGCCTTCCTCTTCTTCTGTGCCCGGTGAGCAACAATGCAATCCTCTTGAGAGATGGCCATATTGACCAACTCATTGAAGCTATCAGCCCGGACAGTGTTGAGTCGTTCCCGCAGCTTGGTATTGAGACCCCTGCGGAAGCGATCCCTCTTCTTTTCATCAGAATCAGCATGATACCCTGCATACTGGCATAAGTCGTTGAAGGCTTGCGCATACTGCAGTACCGTGCGGGTTCCTTGATTAAGGGCCAGAAATTCATTCAACTTCCGATCAAGAATGCCAGCTGGGATATGGTGTCCTCTGAAGGCAGTCTTGAATTCCTCCCAAGATACCTCACGATCAGCAGGGAGCATAGCACGGAAGTGGTCCCACCAAGTCCGAGCAGGGCCGCGAAGCTGCTGTGCGGCGAAGCGAGCCTTGGCCTCATCAGGGCAGTCTCCTGTGAGGAGGGGAAACTTGGACTCGACGACGCGAAGCCACACGTCGGCGTCCAACGGATCCTCTGCCTTGGTGAACAAGGGCGGCTGCGTGCTCAGAAACTCCTGGTATGTTGCCATAGCCGGAGGTCGCTGATGCTGGCCTCCACCATGCTGCTGGGGGTGGGGCTGGCGCTGCAAGAGCTGTCGCAGAATCTCATTCTGCTGGGCCATCAGCTCTTGCACTATGGGAGCTGGAGGAGGTGGCGGGGGAACCTGCTCGTTCTGCCCGCGACGCTGCCTAGCTGCCATCTGAAAACAGAGATTGTCGCCATTGTTATCCCAACTCACAGTTTCGAACGACAAGATATCATCTCATATGGAAGGAAAAATGCCATAATCATAATATTGGGTTCGAAACGAAGATAACACGGTGACAAAGATCCCACAGATATCAAAAGTTTACAGGGTTACATTAATCAGGGGAAGGTACCCATAAGCCTAGTCCAAAATGATACTACTAAGCTCGCATAGGTTTCTATCCGCCAAAAATGTCAAAGCGACTGCTTAACCCTGAGCGGTGGAAGCGACACTGGATACGGGCGAAGGAGGCATCGCGGAGGTAGTCCCATTAGCACCAGGGGCTGGTCCTAGCTCCTCGGGAGCCTCTTCTCCCTCGCTTCCTGCTTCATTGGCCTCCATCTCCAGGTGGTGCATGTCCAAGTGGTCATTGGCTTCCTCGAGTTCCCTCTGCACATCGTGAAGCTGGTTTTCCAAGACATCAATAGTGTTGTCTCGGATCTCCACTTGCTGCTCCAGGGTGGTGATACGCTGGCTCAGCCTTTCCACTTGCAGATCCTTCTCCACCAACTCTGTGGATAGGTCGACCACAAAATCTTCCCGACTGTCGAGAGTGAGCTTGGCAGTCTGAGCGGTGTTAGCAAGAAGTGTCATAGCATCGCTCTGAAGGGCCCGAAGGCGGTACAGCGCACTCATGCACTGAACAGTGACCCTCCCAACCAAGTCAGGATACATTGCCCACACATCCTTCACATGGCTCACGCGGTTACACCACATGGGATCATCCTTCTTCTCAGCAGGGAAGAGTCCCAAGGGGTGCATCACCATCTCCAGGGGATGGTAGCCACAGAAAGTCGTCAGAGTCTTCATGGCTGCTGCCTCAACGGTGTCGTCCGTCCTGAGTCCAATCGTCTCAGAGTCAAGAGAACGCCAACCCGGCTGAAGGGGATGAGCCTCCAAAGTCAGCCAGACCCGACAACGAGGTACCCGATGCTCCTCATACAACTGCACCGTGTACAAAGGGGGCGTAGGGTAACCGGCGGAGTTAAGCACTTCCCACAAGATGGAAGGAAAGCCATCGCGAGAAAGGAAGTCAGAACTGAAACGAGAGTCTCCTCCACTGGCGGGGGTGGGTGAATTCATCTGCGGAAGGGAATCAAAGATAAAGATTATGGTGGAAGGAAAAAGAAAAAGAGAGCCCGGATGGTCTTAAAGAAAGGGGGTTAGCTCAATTTTTAATTCCTCTTTATATTTTATAATGCATGCATGCTGGAAGAAACGTTGCCTCTCAAGGAGAAAATAGGGTGCCTTTTTTAGGGCATCCTAAAAATATAAGTATTGGCCCACGGGGCCTAATTAATTAGCCACCTATTTCTCCCTCTATGCCTAAGGCCTTTCGTCCTAGGTCTAGCGGTCTAGTCCTGACGATCCGTAGTAGTTTCTAGGCAAGTTTTAGATTTTGAAAATTGGTATTCATGGTTTATTGTCCTTCTCTGTGGTGGAATTTGCTCCGATACCAGCTGTGGCAGAACCACCCGAATTATTCCAGCTTAAGTGCCTAAGTCACGCCCCAGGGGTCGTAACACACTTAAATCGGAATAACCCGTCAGTCCCTCAGATCTAGTCTGATAGAGCCACTTAACCAGGATCAAATTCCACAGTCTCACTCGAAGGTGAGTCACAGAAGAAATACAATAAAACAGGAAAACCTCAAATTAAGTGCGGAGTTATTACATAAATCGGAGTTTTTGAGTAGCAATTAAAGTTCATAACATAAGGTGCAGCGGATAATCGATATCGTCGGTAATGAGGAAATGGGCAAGGCCTAGCCCACTACTCCTCATGCTCCTCTCCTGCCGGAGCAACATCCCACTCGACCGTCCAACCCGGTGGCAGGGTGGTAGGCCAAGTCACACCATCAACCAATTCCTGCATGGTACCTGCAAAAATTGTGCCACAAGCAAGGCTGAGTATACTAATACTCAGCTAGACTTAACCGGTGTGAGGAGTCTACTCCTCTACCTCTAGACTATGCAGCTGTTTGGCTGAGGGGTTTGGTTTGCCAAAAGCACTAGCTGTTTCTAAAATCAATTTTCAGCTTTTCAAATTCTACCATCATTAACTTAGCTAGATTTGCTCCTTCTAAGCATACATGGTAACAATCAATTAGTTCAATCAACAAGTTATCTCATGTAATCCACATTTCACTTCTTACTCGATGCAGTACAAGGAATCAAGCAGTCTCATTAGCTGCGAGAAGCAGACGATTCGAATCGAGTTTTAAACCTTGCAAGGTAAACCTAAACACACGGCATGTCAGGGTACTCCGACCCCGCACATGACAACCGTCCCCATCGATTCCCCGTTCGCGTCCAGGCCTCACCGCCTTGGCATACAATGCTCCACTGACCCCGGCTGCCGCCGTGCAGTGACCGCACTTGTACCCACCATAGCTAGCATGGGAGACCCAGTCTCAGGTCGCATGAGGGATAAAGTCCGCGCCCGGCTTCAATCAGGTACTAGGTTTACCGGTTACCATTTTTCCCGGCATGTGCTTAGTACGTTCAAAAGCTTGACTCAGGTATCCACACATTAATCCTTAATTCATTTTTCCCGTCTCATGGACAAGGCATCCTCCCTGGATCCAAATCCATAGACCAACATAGATCCCGTTATCAAGATGAATACAATCAATTCCTGACCTCGTGCGAGTGCTAGAAAAATCACTCGACTTCTACCGAGATCCTGATTAGCAAGCAGCTACTCGACCTAGCATACTAGTGTTCATCTCAAAAAGGAATCCTAAGTTCATGCAACTAGAGGTTTCAAGCAACTCCTACACTTAAGTGCACATTGCAATCCTACAAGCATTAAGTGTAGTAAAGTAGCATATAATAACATGGTTATGCATAAAACCGGGGCTTGCCTTCAATTGCTGGGGCTGCGGGGAGATCCTCAATGGTAGCCTCTGAAGCCTGCTCCTGGTCCTCTTCTTGGACAGGTCCTTGCTCGGGGATGAGCACGTACTCTCCGTCGGCAAGATTGCAATCTAATGAATGCAAGGCATAAGATATATGCATGATATGATATGTGTTTTTAGAAATTACAACTTCAAAGGTGTATGATCTTCTGAGTTTAACAAGTTAACTTTACTTATGTAAAACCCTTAGGTGGTATACTTGGTAAATTGGGTTAGACTTAGCTAAGGTAAGTAGTAGGTTTATCTTTGGGGTTCCACTAAATTCCTTTTAAGTCTTAGTGACAAATGATAAGTTCTCAAGTTAGACTTATTGGGGTGGGGTTTATTTCTTCTTTCCTTTTTCTTTTATTCCTTTAATGTTTTGGAGTAGGTTTGAACTACAAGTTGCTTTTATAAAATTCTAAAAATTCTGCAACAATTACACTGGCTTGTTACTGGTGTATGTTTCTCTGTCTTAAAATTTGGGGATCATAAAGTGAATAGTTTTCTCTGGACAAAATTATTAAACTTTAGGGCAGAAGGGGTGTTTTGAACTACAACTATTATTTAACAGTGGGTAATTCTCTAAAACTTATTTTTGCTGGCTTTTAGGTGTCATAACATGACTTGATACAAATTTCTAGTCATTAATACCTCTTAATTAATTTTCTATGGTTTTCTCAAGTTTCTAGCCAAATGGGTGCTTTCTACTACCACTATATTTGAAAAATATCAAACAACAGAGTTTTCATTTTTCCTAGTTAGTATTTTGTGCAAGAGCAATCATTTTGAAGTTTGGCTTCTTTTTGCTTAAGGGAAGGGGTGGTATGCATTATTTGAATTAAGTGGCCTTTCTCATAAATTACTAGCAAAAGGTATGGGTTTACTTCTTTTTCATGGGTTTGCATTTTTCTCTGGTAGTTTACCTCATCATGGACTTAGCAAATTTTTGGTTGCCCATTATCACATTAAAGGGGTTGCTCATGATTTATTTGAAAAATACCTCATTAGCATTTCATATTTATTTTCCTTACTTAAAAAGTTGGGCTGAGGTGCTCTATATTTTTGTAGTAGGGCTCTGGTGGTTACAAGTTCACTGGATTTTTATCAAGCACTTTGGTTATAGTTTTGCCTATTTAATAATTGACTTTCAGTCTATATAAGGCTAAACAAATCATCTTAATTTAAAATTGGTCCAAATTAATGGTCTATGTATTTTTCCTAGGTTTTCTGTTGCATAAGTAAACTAGGAAAAATAATCTTAATCACTGTTCATTAATTTCTAATGCCTTTCTGATTTTCTCTAAGTTTTGGACAAAATAGCTTTAAATGAATAACTACATCATAATTTCTAATGCTGGGGTTCCTACTATTTTTAAACAGTGTCTAAATAAGGTTTGAACATCTACAAATTTTCTTAAGTTCAGCACAGAAGAAAAACTAATTTTCCTTAATTAAACAAGGTTTAGTGGGTTTCTGTTTTTAATTGTAAACTCTAAAATTTAGAACAGAAAGCATGGGGTCTACTATTTTTAAATGATAGATCATAATATTCAGGAGCTAACAAAATTGGTTTGATAACTTTTTATTAAGATTTCATCAAGTTATGGATTTTCTAAGTTCTCTAGTCTTTTTAAAAAGATTTGCAGAATTGATTAAATGGAAATCCACTTTGCACTGGGGTCCCTGGCGGGTTTTCTAAGTTCTCTTCGCGAATCAGTCCTTAAGCTACTATTCACATGAGTCACTGACATCACAAAAAACCCCTCGGGTTCTACAAATCCTAACCCGAGGTCCTTCTTCTACCTTAAACAGTAGCCGCGGCGGAAGAAAGGGCGGAGGGGCTTACCGGCGGCGAGATTGCTCCGGTGAAGTGGTCGAGGACGAAGGGGAGGTCACGGGGATCACAACGGTGTGCGGAACGCCGTCGGAGATGGCCGGAGTCGGTCGGTCCACGCGCGCAGGCGGGGATGCTCGTCGGCGGCGAGGAGACTGGCCTGGTCACGGCGAGATAGTTCAATCAAATGGGTCAGAGAGGTCCACGGGATGCCAGAGAAGATATGAGCACGAGGAATTGGGCGGAGACTCACTGGATAGCTCGATCCACGCGCGGCGGCGGAAGACCGAAGTCCGGTGAGGTCGATCTCGGGCCTCCGGTGAAGTCCGGCCGGGTCCGAGGGCTTGGCAAGCTTCACAGGCTACTGGTGGAGCTAGCCGAAGCACTGGCTGGGCTTGAGGGTGGCTGGAGTTGGCTGGCCACGGCGGCCGAAGCTCTGGCGGCAATGGCGGGCGGAATTAAGCTCGCCGGAGCTAAGGAAAGGTGGCTGGCCGGTGAGGGTGAGTGCGGGGCGAAGAAAGGTGGCGGGCACGACCGAGGGCGTGGGCGCGCGGCGGACTTGACCGGACGCAGGGGTGAGCGCGCGCGCGGGTTGGGCGAGCTCTAGCGTGCCGACCAGGGTCGAACACGTGTGCCCGTGCGTTCTTCCCAAGTTCTGGCGCGTGTGGTCGCTCATCCGAGCCTGCTCTCGCCTTGGTCAGTGCACAAAACCTCTTCTCCTCCCTACAAGCTACCATTCTTGTGTGGGGGTCATAGGATTTTGCCTACTGGTTGCAGAGATATGGAGCCAGGAAATCTGGTCTGTCTCCCTGTCCAAACCCGAGGCAAATCCAAGGTTTTGTCGTGTCTAGGGCTCGCGTCCCAATGCCATCTTCTGGCGCACGACAGAGGGGTTAGTTAGACACAATTTTGTCAATGGGGCCATTAGGATTCGAGTTAGGGATCAAGGTGAACATCCTTGATCTTTGGCTCAAGGTCTGAATTTCAGAATTCTGAAATTCAGAATTCCCAATGAGACCCCATATGAGAAGCTTGATTTGGGGTTTTATTTGAGTTATTTTGGCTAAGCTTTCTCAACATTTCTTGTTGCCCATTAAATATACTTTAATTTTTATAATTGGCTCAAGTCAAAATTTTAAACTTTTCATTCCCTTTTTCTTATTTTCTTGAGTTTTGCTCATGGGGCTCACTTAGGGTTTTTAATTTGGGTTGCACATTCTTATCTTTTAAAAGTCTCAATTGTTTTGATCATGACACTTTTAAACATATACTTGGTGAATTCTTTATTACTTAAGTCATTTGGATGCTCATGCTTACTTTGGCTCACATAAAATAATGATTCTTGGTTTGGCATTTGAGAAAAACCCTAGGTGACACTGGGGTGTCACAACACTAAAACTTGACAAAGCTAAAACTTGATTATAGACTCAGCTAGTGCTTTTGGCAACCAAACCCCTCAGCCAAACAGCTGCATGTCTAGAGGTAGAGGAGTAGACTCCTCACACCGGGTAAGTCTAGTTGAGTATTAGTATACTCAGCCTTGCTTGTGGCATAATTTTACAGGTTCTCTGGAGGACATGGTTGCTGGAGTGACTTGGTCGTCCATCTTGCCACCGGGTTGGACAGTCGAGTGGGACCCTTCCTCGGCAGAGGAGGAACATGAGGAGTGATGGGACAAGCTTCCCCATCTCTTTGTTTATTTATCGTTAGTTTTATTCCGCTGCATTCCGAATAATGATGACTACTTTTGCTAAAACTCCGATGATGATGTAGTAAATTTAATACTCCTTAATGTATGGTTTTATGCTTTATTGTATTTGCTCTGTGCCTCACCATCGAGTGAGTACGTGATACTTGATCCTGTTAGTGGCCTCGTCGGACTAGATCCGAGGGACTGACGTGTTATTCCCATTTAAGTGTGGTCTAGCCTCTAAGGCGGGACTTAGGCACTTAAGTTGGAATAATTCGGGCGGTTCCGCCCCACGGTGTTTGTAAATTAAAGACCATTTTTCTAGTAGTGATGATATGACATATATAAAAATATTAAGTTGTTTATGAATAACTTTTAGTATCTTTTCACCATCTTTCTTTACACCCTCGGCAAACCTAGATTGTCCATAAATAGCACATAGTCAATCGTCATAAGACCGTCCAAATAGAAATGATTCTAAAACAACATATCTCACATGTGAGGCACAAATAAAGTATGCCGATCGAAACGATTGACATACATTTATGAACCTATCGATATTTAATGTGCTTTTAAAAAATAAATTATATGTTCTGCCTTTGAAAGCACACACTGGGGGGAGATTGATTGGGATAACATACACGGACCAACATGTGTAAGGGGCAGCGCTCATTCCATAGGGATTGAATCCATCTATGGCCAGCGCAACACGTACATTACGAGCCTCTTCGGCTTTCTCATGGTGAATGACATCAAAGTGTTTCCGTGGTTCACCATCGGATGCGTGCACCATCTTGTCAGGATTGTATCATTTTACTTTTTTGTGCCATGTCATCTGTTTCACGGATTCCTCGGTCATGTATAGACGCTGGATCCTCGGTATGAACGAAAGGTGGCGTAGGATTGTCACGGGGATGTTGAGCTGCCTCTTATGTCCATCACCAGATTCTACCTCCATGAACCTAGACGATTTACACTTCGGACAGTATTTTGCCTCCGCGTATTCTTTCTTAAATAGCACGCAGCCCTTCGGACAAGCATGTATCTGCTCATACGTCATCTTGAGTGCACGAAGGGGTTTCTATGCCTCGTACATGCACTTTGGTAGAAAGTGATCCTCCGGAAGCAAGCTGCCAATAACCATCAACAAGCCATCGAATGTGTCTCGACTCATGATGTACTGCGACTTGAATGCCATTACATGTCCAATGGCATCCAGTTGAGAAACCTTTGTCTGGCCGTTAAGGGGCTTCTGTGCTGCGTCAAACATGTCGTAGAATGTCTTTGCGGTCGGCTCTGGCTCGTCCTCCGTACATACTCTGGCAAACTGTGCCTCGTGATAGTCGTTCAACATATCTGCTACCCCGACATCAGCATCATAATCCTCGACGCGTTGTCTCTCCACTTCCTCTCTCGTATGATGCGCTTTACCATGGAAGATCCACCGAGTATAGTCCGGCGTAAATCCATTCTTCCAAATATGTTCTACCATGGACTTCTTTGATTTTCTTTTCCGATTGGCACATTTGTGGCACGGGCATGGGACTAGACTCACTCCTTTAGCAGCTTCGCCATATGCCCATTCCACGAAATCATCGGTCTTTCTAATCCATTCAAGGGCGACATCGTTCCTTCCTCTACGGCCTGTGTACATTCACTCACGGTCCTCCATCCTCTAATAGAAGCCTATCAATCAAAAATTTCGACAGCACCTCCCATGCACAGGGAGGTTTCTAAAACCTGCAAATAAAAGTATCAGCACGATGGCCGACACACAGATATACAAAACGACACGATGGTCACGAATCACATCTAATCGACATCCAATCATCATTACCACTATATTTTACTAAACATATCCACCATCACATTATATGATTTTATTCACAGTAATGGTAATCATTCGAATCCAAAGAATTCTTACAACTATAACAAATTTGGAGAACATAAATTATACTATGCTTATGGGTAAAAACTTTAATCATAGAATAAAACTTTTGATTTCATTATAGTCTCCCTTTCTAAAACTACTCTATACAAAATTTGTAGAAAATTTATATACAAAACTTGTAGAAAATTTCATAAGGGCAATACCGAGGTCGGGGGCGGAGGCGGCAGTGGCATTCGGGGCTAGGGGCGGTGGTAGCGGCCAGGGCCGAGGCCGGGGGCGGCGTGGGCCTCGGTGGCGGTGGTGATGTCCGGTGGCGGTGGTGGAGTTGGCAATGGCGGCGTTGGTGAGAAGCGACACCGGCGTAAGAAAAGAAATGGCCCGAGCGCGGGCGGTTATTAAGTTTATCGTATTTGCCAAGTGTTCGCAATCTGGCACTCGGCAAAGGTTTTTTTAAATTTAAAAATACATTTTGCCGAGTGCCCCGAATCCGACACTCAACAAAGACTTCTTTTGCCGAGTGCCCACTGACAAGCACTCGGCAAAGACGTCTTTGCCGAGTGCCCGTTGATAAACAGTCGGCAAAGAATGGTTTAGTATTTTAAAAAACCTTTGCCGAGTGTCCCACGTCTGACACTCGGCAAAGAATGCTTTGTCGAGTGCCATTATTGGACACTCGGCAAAGTATATTTTTATTTTTTTCTTTTCCTTACAAAACTTTTTGTGGTATGTTGCTACACTATGTAGACCTATATGTACCATTTTGACACAATTATAAAAGTGTTTGCTATAACTATTAGATTTTGTTCTTTTAATTGAATTTACTTGGATAATTCAGATTTGAACTGCAAGTCACTCGAAACATGGAAACCGTGCATGGAAAAATGATATCCATGTTAAGTAACACAAGTTACGACCGATTTCAGGAGCAGACCGGAATCTTGGAGCACCATGCTCACTAAACATGACCGTGAACTTGCCATCAAGTTGTTTAAAATTGTATAAAACACAAACAAAGTCAGAAAATCATGAAACTTGTCCATATGTCATGATATTATATGTAGAGGCTGTGATAAAACTTTGAGAATGTTTCGAGAAAGTTGTGACGTAGTATGTGTAGAAACCTAGCCGGTCTACATTGAAACTATGATTTCATGTGTAGGCCACTTAGGTTTCTACACATAGTGCATTACAACTTTCTCGAAACATTCTCAATTTTTATCATAGCCTCTGCATATGATATCATGACATGTGGATAAGTTTCATGATTTTCTGACTTTGTTTGTGTTTATACAATTTTTAAACAACTTGATGGCAAGATCACGGTCATGTTTACTGAGCATGGTGCTCAAACATTCCGATCTGCTCCTGAAATCGGTTGTAACTTGTGTTACCTAACATGGATATCATTTTTGCATTCACGGTCTTTTATTTTTCGAGTGACTTGCAGTTCAAATCTTAGTTATCCGAGTAAATTCAATTAAAAGAACAAAATCTAATAGTTATAGCAAACACTTTTATAGTTGTGCCAAAATGGTACATATAGGTCTACATAGTGTAGCAACATACCACAAAAAGTTTGGTTGGGAAAAGAAAAAATATAAAAATATACTTTGCCGAGTGTCCAATAATGGTACTCGGCAAAACATTCTTTGTCGGGTGTCATACGTGGGACACTCGGCAAAGTAGCTTCTTTGCCGAGTGCCAAAGCCTGGTGCTCGGCAAAGATAACGGACATCATATATAGACGGCTGCTGACGGCCCTTTGCCGAGCGTCGACTTTCGCCAAGTGTTTGGCACTCGGCATAGTTGTCTTTGCCGAGTGTCTTTCTGTGCTGAAAGTCTTGCTCTCGGCAAACGCGGTCGTTACCGAGAGTGGAACTTTACCGAGTGCCCGATAGAAAGCACTCAGCAAAGCACCGAGCCCTCGGCAAAAAGCAGGATTCCGGTAGTGTATCATATATACACATATTGCTTAAATGAGTCAGTTATTCAAATATGATCTAAACTTATAGATTAGTTGAGTGCGAATGACGAGGTATCTGATGTTGAGTCGTTGAGGGAGGAGATACTAGACTATGGATGATCAAATTGGTTGTGCCTAGCGGGCCTATTTAATAGTACCGCGGCTCCCCCGATACATGGTTTTTTATTTTAAATTATTAGTGTATATATATTTGTAGTACCTATCCTTTATATAGCACAAATCAACAAGTGATGCAGTGGTTAGGAGATGGTAGTTTGTTCGTTGCGATCTGAGTTCAAACCTCAGTGAGTATGTAGAGGGGGACGACATACAAAGGGAGAAATTGTTTCTTCCTTGTGACCTAGGTCAAACCCTAGTGAGTGTGTAATTTTTGGATTTTTTGGCAGACGAGAGCGTGTGGGAAGGGGACGACGTACGAAGGAACTCACACATTATAGTAGTAGAGTTAAAGATAGAGGTGTACAAAAGGATGAACTTAATTCATGGTACTAGATTTAAAATGCCTTACTCAGGTTCAATCTAATATGAGAATTTGTAATTTTGGAAAGGTGTAGGAGATTTAAAATGAGAAACAAGAGTAACTTGATAATAAGATTTTAGGTCAACTCTTAACCCATTTAATACCCTGAATGGTATTTAGAGATTAACTGAAAAAAGCAATTTTCTGTCCTGTATAACATAATCAACCGGCATGTTTTAACTGTAGAGGCTATTATGAATTAATTGCCAATTAATATATCTTTTTGTAGAGTTAAGCAAGAATAAATTGATAGCATGGATTAAACTAGTAGCTAACATATTTAATGTTAAACTTTTCAATGAGAGATATGTTTTTAACCGGTATCCAACTATAATCAATTCTTAGTACGGTCGATATCATGGTACTTGATAAACTAAGAAATACCTTTTACTAGAAAATTTGTCCAGAAATTGAAGCTTATCTTAAGATATAAATCTTCCTTTGGTACATGGAGATATGTTATCTTAACAACAAATAATTTAGTTAAGAGAAAATGGATTTGTAGTGTTGTTTTTTATAATTTCATTGGAATAATTAAGCGCCTATTTTTTGTTCCCACTATACTAAGACTGTTTGGACTACTGGTTTAACCCTGTCTAGAGCGAATAAACCATGTCTACTGCCACCGGTAGATCTTGGCATTCGGTTCCGGCCTTGTTCGGTTAGGTTCCTCGATTTTTTTAAAAAATCAGTTCCCAGAAAACTAAAGCCGAAATATGCATCCAGGATAGGTAGAACTAAAAATTATGGTTTCGGTTCGGTTTTGGTTCGAACCAAACAAACCAAAATTTAGCAAAAAAAACAGAACAACATAATTTTAGAGTTTAGCAAATGTGTGTGAAAAAAATGTGTGTGGATGACCAGATGAACAATTGGGATTGGAGTCTTGCAGATGGATTGATTGGATTGATTTGGAGATTGTGTGCATGTATACTTATAATTTAGGAAGGCTATATTGAGTTATGCCTGAAATTTTATTAGTTTATTGGACTTCTATTGTATTTTGGTTTTTTTTACAAGTTTTCTAAGGTTTAGACCAAAATTACCTCGATTATTTCGATTTTGTGAAACATAGAACCGAAATTACTAATGGTTAATTCGGTTTCCGTCACTTCGAGGTTCGATTTATTTTACCTAGGCCTCTAGTTAGTACTCACGAGCTTGGAAAACAGCTCATAGGCATCAAAACGGAGGGGAAAAAACTGACTTTTGTGTGGTTGCCGTTATTTCTTTGAACAATTGCATGTATTTAAAATGATATTGTTTTTAGACAAAAAAATAAAATTATTTTTTAGCTATATGATTTCGGATGGTGCTGCGGTGTAAAGATACAAGAAAAGAGTTTCGTTTGTGTTGAACAGTAAAAGTGGCGGACGATCTGATCTAGAGTCTGGACGGTTCACGCTCCCGCGATCAGATTAACTCGGAAGATTATCTTTATCTCGTGCGTGGTTATCTATCTAATCATGTGAGATTTGTTAGCTATCACCTAAGAACGGGTTCATACCTCCCATATATATGAAAGGGTACGGTCGATCGAGAACCCTTGAACACATTTCAATCGAACCAATTACTTTATTTATCATTTCTTTATCATTCCTATCCTAGAAGTATATGTAGCATAGTCTAATTGTAGCTTTCCACATATCCGCATCCACCCTTGTTCGACTCTACGTCGTCAAAATCCGTCTTAGGTGGCCTACCGATCCTAAGATGATCCAAGGATCTTACCCCTCCTAGGGGCAAGATCCACTCCACTCAAGATCTCTTCCTTGACTTGATTTCTTAATTCAAGATCTGATTCTCGGAGTGAAATCGAGTGCCCTAGACGACTCTACGTCGTCTGGAAACACTCCGGGTGACCTGTCGACCCTGAGCACCCTAAAATCTCTCCCTATAGGGTGGGATCTTGATCACACAAGGCCAAAGATGACCATGCGCCATCACGGATAGTCTGGCCCCAGGCGTGGACCGTCCGGAAGCATGCAGTGAAGGATCCACTTCTCCGCCCAGGTCGTGAGTCGTCCGGCCTTGTGTCGTGGACTGTCCGTGCCTCTATGGAGAACACGACGCGGTTCGTTCTAGTGTTTGATGCGCTGATCGACGCCAACAGTTTGGCAAGCAAAACGTTGAAAGTTGTCGTTTTGAGTGCCCTTGTAAGAATAGATGATGAAATAAACAATAGGCTTTGTATATGATTTTGTTTTATTTACGCACGACTTTTACCTGTTATTGTACTCCTTCGATCCCTAATTAAAATTTGTTTTATATTTTTACTGGATTTATAGAATAATATATATATATATATATATGTCTAGATTTATAATCATCTAAATCTATATGAGTATTGACATAAAAATATTCTACTATTTTGAAACGGGAGTATCCGTTACGATTAGCTGTGGACGTGGAGAATTCTGCATCTTCCAAAGAAGAAGCAATGGTAGCATCCCTTCGCTCCAAGTCTGATCTGAAGTATTTTATCGTCTGGAACCCAGGACTATCACTAATGGCAATATCGAACAGATCCAACAATTAACTGCTAATGCCTTTTGGACACTAGAGGGTGTTTGTTGTTAGGGACTAATTTTTAGTCTCTTCATTTTATTTCATTTTAATCCTTAAATTATTAAATACAGAAAATAAAATATAGTTTTAATTACCGTATTTAGAGGGTATTTGGTTTCTAGAAACTAATGTTTAGTCCCTCTATTTTATTCTATTTTTTCCTAAATTGCTAAATGCGGATACTAAAATAGAGTTTTAGTTTCCGTATTTATTAATTTATGAACTAAAATAAAATAAAATAGAGAGACTAAAAATTAGTCACTAGAAACTAAACACTCTCTTAGTAATTTAAGAACTAAAATAAAATAAAATGACTAAAAAATCTATACTACCTATTAAGGCTCTAAGGGGTAGGCTGCCTCCCCTGGTTCTGCCTTCAGCCAATCTGCACCGTCCATCTATATGCGTCAAATCATCACCGTTCGTCCCGTCGCCTCTGCTTCAAGCCTCCTCCTCCATCCATCGATCGCAACTGCTCCTCTCTGCCGGCTCCCCGCAGCCCCACGGCACATCCCTCGTTCCCCCTGCTCCGCAAGCGAGCGCGGGCCGTGCGCGTCGCAACCACTTCCACCACCTCCTCCACTCCCCTCCCGCTCCAGCTCTAGCTCGTCTCTCTCCTCGCCTCGCGTAGGGTTTCGCTTCCCGTCTCGCCGTCGTCAGCATGGAGGACAAGTAAGTATCTCTCCGCTCTGTGCCCCCTATCTCTCTCTGCATCTCCTAGGGTTTCGTCGCCTCACTTTGATTCCCCTCCTCGATCTACTCTCCCAGCTACGATGACGAAGGCGAGCCGATCGTGAACCTCGACGATCGGGAACCCTCCCCTGAGCATCAGCCGTATGAAGACCTCGATGACGACCTCGACGACGGCGGCGATTGGACCCGCGACCGCTCTCCGACCCCCGTCCACGGCGATGACGGCGGGGCAGGGTCCTCCTCCAAGCCCCGAAAGCACCTTCTCAAGAAGAGAGACGGTGGAGACATGCCCAGCGATGACGGGCTGGATGACTTTGGGTTGGCAGACGAGGACGCGGACCCTTCGGCTGAGGAGAGGAAGAGGAAGGGCCGCGCGAGCAAAGAGCCCCTGTTCCCCTCCCCTTCCGCTCGAGTCCGTCGCCGTCGCTCTGCCCTCGTATCCCCTCCCACGACACCGAGACAATGACGGCGCAGACCGCGGAGGAGCTCACCACCCAGATCGAGCAGCAGAAGCTCAAGGAGCAGAAGACCGAGGTGAGATTTCGCACACACTCCTGTCGTTTACGTTTTCACATGTTGATAGGATCATGGGGACTGCTTCTATGTGTCCATAAAGTCGGTTAGTGTGATTTCATTTTTCTGCACGTAGACTATTTTTAATTGGTTTGCATTGTGTATAGGTTTGTTTCTCAACATTTTCAGTAGCCCTCCAATAGGTTTTGCCCTACCAGACTTGAGAGCTACTGCTGTTAATTCCTTGGATGCATGAGCCATTCATATTTATGTGTAACCTTTTTTTCTTCTCTAAGTGTTTCATTCATTGTTTGTCATATTTTTATTGCAAATGATGATGAAATCAAGGCTTGTTTCTCTACATTCTTAGTTGCCACCAAAGAGCTTTCGCCCTGCCAGGTTTGAGAGCTAATGCTGCTAATTCCTTCCTTGGATGTGTGAGGGAAATTTTGCTTTGCAATCTTTTAAATCTTTACTTTGTGCTTCATTTAAAAAAAATTATTGTCAGTGTATTATTGGAAGAATTTGTAAGCATATGCAAGCATTATGGCAATATAGAATAATAGTATTCTTTATTTATACGTTCTTGTTTACAGCAGTATTTTTATTCGTTTTAGTGTTATTGGGGGCTCTTCATCATTGATGACCTTTACCTGGTCACTTGGGCTCGCTACAATGAGGCTCAAAGTACTCTGGTCAAGTTAAATTATTCTTGCCTCTGTGATAATCTGGAAAATATTATATACTGATTTCTGAACGCCACTTGTGTTGCTCTTTATAATCTCATATCCTGAGATGTTCTTTGTTTTATATCTTGAACTATTCTGTAGACTTGAGAACACACTAAACTATGGCCTTGAGAGAGTCTAGGCTGTTGGATACATGAAGGGGTCTAGAAGGTAAGATCATTTGCAATCTGTTTTTGTTTCAGTAGTGCTGTTACTTGTAATGGACACTAGCTATTAATATATCATTTGACTTTTGAGTAGAACTAGAAGCACCTCCCCCCGGCAAGCTCGGAGATGGCGATGCTGCCCCCACGATGATTAACAGGATGAGTGATAGTCGCCTAGAGGGGGGGGGGTGAATAGGGCGAAACTGAAATTTACAAAATTAATCACAACTACAAGCCGGGTTAGCGTTAGAAATATAATTGAGTCCGCGAGAGAGGGTGGAAAACAAATCTCAAGCAAATAAGAAGTGTGACACGCGGATTTGTTTTACCGAGGTTCGGTTCTCGCAAACCTACTCCCCGTTGAGGAGGCCACAAAGGCCGGGTCTCTTTCAACCCTTTCCCTCTCTCAAACGGTCCCTCGGACCGAGTGAGCTTTCTCTTCTCAATCACTTGGAACACAAAGTTCCTACAAGGACCACCACAAGATTGGTGTCTCTTGCCTCAATTACAAGTGAGTTTGAACGCAATGAAAGATTGAAAGAAAGCACGATTGCAAAAAGCCAAGCGACAAGAGCGACAAATAACACACGGATCACTTTCTCTCTCAAGTCACTAATCACTAATGATCTCTTTTCTCAATTGTGAAACTTGGAGAGATGGAGGCTTTGAATGTGTCTTGGAATGGATTGCTAGCTCTTGTATTGAATGTTGAAGGTTGGAATGCTTGGATGTTTTGAATGGAGGTGGTTGGGGTTGTATTTATAGCCACCAACCACTTTCTAGCCGTTGCACCATTCTGCCGAGCGCGGACGGTCCGCGAGCCAGGTCCGGACGGTCCACCCCTATAGATCAACGGCTGAAAACGCAACGGTCAGCAGTAACGGCTATATCAACGGCTATATTGCATTTAATGCGGCGTCAGTTGTCAGACAGAGTCAGTCGCGGACGGTCCGGTCGTGCACCCCGGACGGTCCGCGAGGCCCCCTATAATTCATTTCTCCGAACCCGTCACCTTCGGGTTTTTCGGTTTCTTACCGACCGGACGGTCCGCGCCTGAGGCCGGACGGTCCGCGCGAGGGCTCGGACGGTCTTTGCTTTTCCTCCGGACAGTCTGTAGTGGAAACTTGTGTTTTTGCATTGGTTCTGTCCGAGGGTCATTCTTGTGTCGCGGACGGTCCGCCGCAGGGGCCCGGACGGTCCGCGCTTGGCCTGTTTTTCCAAAAACCTTCTCCTGTCCGGAATAATCTACGGTATTCCGGACAGTCGAATTAGTATAGTTGTAGATGAACCTTTGGCACCTGTAGAACATATAATCTAGAGCAAACTAGTTAGTCCAATTATTTGTGTTGGACAATTCAACCACCAAAACCATTTAGGAACTAGGTGTAAGCCTAATTCCCTTTCAATCTCCCCCTTTTTGGTGATTGATGCCAACACAAACCAAAGCAAGTATAGAAGTGCATAATTGAACTAGTTTGCATAATGTCAGTGCAAAGGTTGCTTGGAATTGAGCCAATATAAATACCTTATAAAGTATGCATGGACTGTTTCTTTATTTTTAACATTTTGGACCACGCTTGCACCACATGTTTTGCTTTTTCAAATTTTTGTAAATCTTTTTCAAAGTCCTTTTGCAAATAGTCAAAGGTAAATGAATAAGATTTTGAGAAGCATTTTTCAAGATTTGAAATTCTCTCCCCCTGTTTCAAATGCTTTTCCTTTGATTAAACAAAACTCCCCCTAAATGAGATCCTCCTCTTAGTGTTCAAGAGGGTTTTGATATATCATTTTGAAACGCTACTTTCTCCCCCTTTTGAACACAATAGGAAAACCAATTGATAATATTCTTGGAAACACGAAGTTTTTGAAATTGGTGGTGGTGCGGTCCTTTTGCTTTGGGCTCTTATTTTCTCCCCCTTTGGCATGAATCGCCAAAAACGGAATCATTAGAGCCCTAGACATACTTTCTTCCTCTTTGGTCATAAACAAATGAGTTAAGATTATACCAAAGACGAAGTCCTTTTGCTTGGTGCTCATGCTTTCTCCCCAAGAATGGAGAGTTGCTTGGAGTGACGGCGAAGGATGAGTTACGGAGTGGAAGCCTTTGTCTTTGCCGAAGACTCCAATTCCCTTTCAATATTCCTATGACTTGTTTGAAATAGACTTGAAAACACATTAGTCATAGCATATAAAAGAGACATGATCAAAGGTATATAAATGAGCTATGTGTGCAATCTAGTAAAAGAAATTGCGTGAATCAAGAATATTGAGCTCATGCCTAAGTTTGTTAAAAGATTGTTCATCAAGAGGCTTGGTAAAGATATCGGCTAATTGATCTTTAGTATTAATGTAAGAAATCTCGATATCTCCCTTTTGTTGGTGATCCCTTAAAAAGTGATACCGAATGGCTATGTGTTTAGTGCGGCTATGCTCGACGGGATTGTCGGCCATTTTGATTGCACTCTCATTGTCACATAGCAAAGGAACTTTGGTTAATTTGTAACCGTAGTCCCGCAGGGTTTGCCTCATCCAAAGCAATTGCGCGCAACAATGACCTGCGGCAATGTACTCAGCTTCGGCGGTGGAAAGAGCAACCGAATTTTGCTTCTTTGAAGCCCAAGACACCAAGGATCTTCCCAAGAACTGGCAAGTCCCCGATGTGCTCTTCCTATTGATTTTGCACCCTGCCCAATCGGCATCCGAATAGCCAATCAAATCAAATGTGGATCCCCTAGGATACCAAAGCCCAAACTTAGGAGTATAAGCCAAATATCTCAAGATTCGTTTTACGGCCGTAAGGTGAGCTTCCTTAGGGTCGGCTTGGAATCTTGCACACATGCATACGGAAAGCATAATATCCGGTCGAGATGCACATAAATAGAGTAAAGAACCTATCATCGACCGGTATACCTTTTGATCCACGGACTTACCTCCCGTGTCGAGGTCGAGATGCCCATTGGTTCCCATGGGTGTCTTAATGGGTTTGGCGTCCTTCATCCCAAACTTGTTTAGAATGTCTTGAGTGTACTTTGTCTGGCTAATGAAGGTGCCCTCTTGGAGTTGCTTCACTTGGAATCCTAAGAAATACTTCAACTCCCCCATCATAGACATCTCGAATTTCTGTGTCATGATCCTACTAAACTCTTCACATGTAGACTCGTTAGTAGACCCAAATATAATATCATCAACATAAATTTGGCATACGAACAAATCATTGTCAAGAGTTTTAGTGAACAAAGTAGGATCGGCTTTGCCGACTTTGAAGCCATTAGCAATAAGGAAATCTCTAAGGCATTCATACCATGCTCTTGGGGCTTGCTTGAGCCCATACAGCGCCTTAGAGAGTTTATAGACGTGGTTAGGATACTCACTGTCTTCAAAGCTGGGAGGTTGCTCAACATAGACCTCTTCCTTGATTGGTCCATTGAGGAAAGCACTTTTGACGTCCATTTGATAAAGCTTAAAGCCATGGTAAGTAGCATAGGCCAATAATATGCGAATTGACTCAAGCCTAGCTACGGGTGCATAGGTTTCACCGAAATCCAAACCTTCGACTTGGGAGTATCCCTTGGCCACAAGTCGAGCTTTGTTCCTTGTCACCACACCATGCTCATCTTGCTTGTTGCGGAAGACCCATTTGGTTCCTACAACATTTTGATTAGGACGTGGAACTAAATGCCATACCTCATTCCTAGTGAAGTTGTTGAGCTCCTCTTGCATCGCCACCACCCAATCCGAATCTTGGAGAGCTTCCTTTACCTTGTGAGGCTCAATAGAGGAAACAGAAGAGTAATGCTCACAAAAATGTGCAACACGAGATCTAGTAGTTACCCCCTTATGAATGTCGCCGAGGATGGTGTCGACGGGGTGATCTCGTTGGATTGCTTGGTGGACTCTTGGGTGTGGCGGCCTTGGTTCTTCATCCTCCTTGTCTTCCTCATTTGCATCTCCCCCTTGATTAATGCCGTCATCTTGAGGTGGCTCATTTGATTGATCTTCTTCTTCATCAACTTGAGCTTCATCCTCATTTTGAGTCGGTGGAGATGCTTGCATAGAGGAGGATGGTTGATCTTGTGTATGAGTAGGCTCTTCGGATTCCTTAGGACACACATCCCCAATGGACATGTTCCTTAGAGCGATGTACGGAGCCTGTTCTTCACCTATTTCATCAAGATCAACTTGCTCTACTTGAGAGCCGTTAGTCTCATCAAACACAACGTCACAAGAAACTTCAACAAGTCCTGAGGACTTGTTAAAGACTCTATATGCCCTTGTGTTCGAGTCATATCCTAATAAAAAGCCTTCTACAGTTTTAGGAGCAAATTTAGATTTTCTACCTCTTTTAACAAGAATAAAGCATTTGCTACCAAAAACTCTAAAATATGAAATATTGGGTTTTTTACCGGTGAGGAGTTCGTATGATGTCTTCTTGAGGATTCGGTGTAGATATAACCGGTTGATGGCGTAGCAAGCGGTGTTGACCGCCTCGGCCCAAAACCGATCCGGTGTCTTGTATTCATCAAGCATGGTTCTTGCCATGTCCAATAGAGTTCGATTCTTCCTCTCCACTACACTATTTTGTTGTGGCGTGTAGGGAGAAGAGAACTCATGCTTGATGCCCTCCTCCTCAAGGAAGCCTTCAATTTGAGAATTCTTGAACTCCGTCCCGTTGTCGCTTCTAATTTTCTTGATCCTTAAGCCGAACTCATTTTGAGCCCGTCTCAAGAATCCCTTTAAGGTCTCTTGGGTTTGAGATTTTTCCTGTAAAAAGAATACCCAAGTGAAGCGAGAATAATCATCCACAATAACTAGACAGTACTTACTCCCGCCGATGCTTATGTAAGCAATCGGGCCGAATAGGTCCATGTGTAGGAGCTCTAGTGGCCTGTCGGTCGTCATGATGTTCTTGTGTGGATGATGGGCTCCAACTTGCTTTCCTGCCTGACATGCGCTACAAATCCTGTCTTTCTCAAAATGAACATTGGTTAGTCCTAAAATGTGCTCTCCCTTTAGAAGCTTATGAAGATTCTTCATCCCAACATGGGCTAGTCGGCGATGCCAGAGCCAACCCATGTTAGTCTTAGCAATTAAGCAAGTGTCGAGTTCAGCTCTATCAAAATCTACCAAGTATAGCTGACCCTCTAACACTCCCTTAAATGCTATTGAATCATCACTTCTTCTAAAGACAGTGACACCAATATCGGTAAAAAGACAGTTGTAGCCCATTTGACATAATTGAGATACAGAAAGCAAATTGTAATCTAAAGAATCTACAAGAAAAACATTAGAGATGGAATGGTCAGGGGATATAGCTATTTTACCCAAACCTTTGACCAAACCTTGATTTCCATCCCCGAATGTGATAGCTCGTTGGGGATCTTTGTTTTTCTCATAGGAGGAGAACATCCTTTTCTCCCCTGTCATGTGGTTTGTGCACCCGCTGTCGATGATCCAACTTGATCCCCCGGATGCATAAACCTACAAAACAATTTTAGTTCTTGACTTTAGGTACCCAAATGGTTTTGGGTCCTTTGGCATTAGACACAAGAACTTTGGGTACCCAAACACAAGTCTTTGACCCCTTGTGCTTGCCCCCAACATATTTGGCAACTACTTTGCCGGATTTGTTAGTTAAAACATATGATGCATCAACCGTTTTAAATGAAATGTCATGATCATTTGATGTAATAGGAATTTTCTTAGGCGACTTAGCACGGGTTGGTTGCCTAGAACTAGATGTCTCACCCTTATACATAAAAGCATGATTAGGGCCAGAGTGAGACTTCCTAGAATGAATTTTCCTAATTTTGCTCTCAGGATAACCGGCAGGGTACAAAATGTAACCCTCGTTATCCTGAGGCATGGGAGCCTTGCCCTTAACAAAGTTGGACAATTTCTTAGGAGGGGCATTAAGTTTGACATTGTCTCCCCTTTGGAAGCCAATGCCATCCTTGATGCCAGGGCGTCTCCCATTATAGAGCATACTTCTAGCAAATTTAAAATTTTCATTCTCTAAGTTATGCTCGGCAATTTTAGCATCTAATATTGCTATATGATCATTTTTTTGTTTAATTAAAGTCATGTGATCATGAATAGCATTAATATCAACATCTCTACATCTAGTACAAATGGAAACATGCTCAACACTAGATGTAGAGGGTTTGCATGAGTTAAGTTCAACGATCTTAGCACGCAAGATATCATTATTATCTCTAAGATCGGA
Source organism: Zea mays (assembly GCF_902167145.1). Lineage (NCBI taxonomy): Eukaryota > Viridiplantae > Streptophyta > Magnoliopsida > Poales > Poaceae > Zea > Zea mays. The sequence goes on along the minus strand of NC_050099.1, from coordinate 88,842,341 downwards.
AATTGTAACATTGCAAACATCTAGTTCTTTAGTCTTAGCAATTAAATTTTCGTTTTCTACTCTAAGGCTAGCAAGAGAAATGTTCAATTCTTCAATCTTAGCAAGCAAATCATCATTATCATTTCTAGGATTGGGAATTGAAACATTACAAACATGTGAATCAACCTTAGCATTTAAACTAGCATTTTCATTTCTAAGGTTGGTAATAGTGTCATGGCAAGTACTTAGCTCACTAGATAATTTTTCACATTTTTCTACTTCTAGAGCATAAGCATTTTTAACCTTAACATGCTTTTTATTTTCCTTGATTAGGAAGTCCTCTTGGGAGTCCAAGAGGTCATCCTTTTCATGGATGGCACTAATTAGCTCATTTAGTTTTTCCTTTTGTTCCATGTTAAGGTTGGCAAAAAGAACGCGCAAGTTATCCTCCTCATTGCTAGCATCATCCTCATCACTAGAGGTTTCGTATTTAGTGGAGGATCTTGATTTTACCTTCTTTTTTTTGCCGTCCTTTGCCATGAAGCACTTGTGGCCGACGTTGGGGAAGAGGAGTCCCTTGGTGACGGCGATGTTGGCGGCGTCCTCGTCGTCGGAGGAGTCGCTTGAGCTTTCGTCAGAATCCCACTCCCGACAAACATGGGCATCGCCACCCTTCTTCTTGTAGTACCTCTTCTTCTCCTTTCTTCTCCCCTTCTTGTCATCGCCCCTGTCACTATCACTTGATATTGGACATTTAGCAATAAAATGACCGGGCTTACCACACTTGTAGCAAACCTTCTTGGAGCGGGACTTGTAGTCTTTCCCTCTCCTTTGCTTGAGGATTTGGCGGAAACTCTTGATGACGAGCGCCAATTCCTCATTGTCGAGCTTGGAGGCGTCTATTGGTTGTTGACTTGGTGTAGACTCCTCCTTCTTGTCCTCCGTCGCCTTGAATGCGACGGGTTGAGCTTCGGACGTGGAGGGATCATCAAGCTCGTTGATCTTCCTCGAGCCTTCGATCATGCACTCAAAACTTACAAAATGCCCGATTAGTTCCTCGGGGGTCATTTTAGTATATCTAGGATTACCACGAATTAATTGAACTTGAGTAGGGTTAAGGAAAATAAGAGATCTTAGAATAACCTTAACCACTTCATGGTCATCCCACTTTACGCTCCCGAGGTTGCGCACTTGGTTCACCAAGGTCTTGAGCCGGTTGTACATGTGTTGTGGCTCCTCCCCTTTGCGAAGCCGGAACCGACCGAGCTCCCCCTCGATCGTTTCCCGCTTGGTGATCTTTGTAAGCTCATCTCCCTCGTGCGCGGTTTTGAGCACATCCCAAACCTCCTTGGCACTCTTCAACCCTTGAACTTTGTTATACTCCTCTCTACTTAAAGAGGCGAGGAGTATCGTTGTTGCTTGTGAGTTGAAGTGCTCGATTTGGGCCACCTCATCCTCATCATAATCCTTATCCCCTACGGATGGTACCTGTGCACCAAACTCAACAACATCCCATATACTTTTGTGGAGTGAGGTTAGATGGAATCGCATTAAATCACTCCACCTAGCATAATCTTCACCATCAAAAGTTGGTGGTTTGCCTAATGGGACGGAAAGTAAAGGTGTATGTTTAGAAATGCGAGGGTAGTGTAGGGGGATCTTACTAAACTTCTTACGCTCTTGGCGTTTAGAAGTTACGGAGGGCGCATCGGAGTCGGAGGTCGATGTTGATGAAGTGTCGGTCTCGTAGTAGACCACTTTCCTCATCCTCTTTTGCTTGTCTCCGCTTCGATGTGGCTTGTGGGAAGAAGATTTTTCCTTCTTCTCTTTGTGGTGAGAAGAAGATTTCTTCTCCTTCCCTTTGTTGTAGGAGCTCTTCTTCTTCTCCCTCCTCTTGGTGTGGGACTCTTCCGATGAAGTGCTCCCGTGGCTTGTAGTGGGCTTTTCGCCGGTCTCCATCTCCTTCTTGGCGTGATCTCCCGACATTACTTCGAGCGGTTAGGCTCTAATGAAGCACCGAGCTTTGATACCAATTGATAGTCGCCTAGAGGGGGGGGGGGGGTGAATATGGCGAAACTGAAATTTACAAAATTAATCACAACTACAAGCCGGGTTAGCGTTAGAAATATAATTGAGTCCGCGAGAGAGGGTGGAAAACAAATCGCAAGCAAATAAGAAGTGTGACACGCGGATTTGTTTTACCGAGGTTCGGTTCTCGCAAACCTACTCCCCGTTGAGGAGGCCACAAAGGCCGGGTCTCTTTCAACCCTTTACCTCTCTCAAACGGTCCCTCGGACCGAGTGAGCTTTCTCTTCTCAATCACTTGGAACACAAAGTTCCTACAAGGACCACCACAAGATTGGTGTCTCTTGCCTCAATTACAAGTGAGTTTGAACGCAATGAAAGATTGAAAGAAAGCAGGATTGCAAAAAGCCAAGCGACAAGAGCGACAAATAACACACGGATCACTTTCTCTCTCAAGTCACTAATCACTAATGATCTCTTTTCTCAATTGTGAAACTTGGAGAGATGGAGGCTTTGAATGTGTCTTGGAATGGATTGCTAGCTCTTGTATTGAATGTTGAAGGTTGGAATGCTTGGATGTTTTGAATGGAGGTGGTTGGGGTTGTATTTATAGCCACCAACCACTTCCTAGCCGTTACACCATTCTGCCGAGCGCGGACGGTCCGCGAGCCAGGTCCGGACGGTCCGCCCCTGTAGATCAACGGCTGAAAACGCAACGGTCAGCAGTAACGGCTATATCAACGGCTATATTGCATTTAATGCGGCGTCAGTTGTCAGACAGAGTCAGTCGCGGACGGTCCGGTCGTGCACCCCGGACGGTCCGCGAGGCCCCCTATAATTCATTTCTCCGAACCCGTCACCTTCGGGTTTTTCGGTTTCTTACCGACCGGACGGTCCGCGCCTGAGGCCGGACGGTCCGCGCGAGGGCTCGGACGGTCTTTGCTTTTCCTCCGGACAGTCTGTAGTGGAAACTTGTGTTTTTGCATTGGTTCTGTCCGAGGGTCATTCTTGTGTCGCGGACAGTCCGCCGCAGGGGCCCGGACGGTCCGCGCTTGGCCTGTTTTTCCAAAAACCTTCTCCTGTCCGGAATAATCTACGGTATTCCGGACAGTCGAATTAGTATAGTTGTAGATGAACCTTTGGCACCTGTAGAACATATAATCTAGAGCAAACTAGTTAGTCCAATTATTTGTGTTGGACAATTCAACCACCAAAACTATTTAGGAACTAAGTGTAAGCCTAATTCCCTTTCCATGAGAACAGAACATTATTGATCAAGTTGCTGGTTACATGAGAGATCCAAGCTGGATGATTAACATGATGTACTTGACCAAATCTGCTGTTAGAGTATTTGGAAAGGTATTTTCGATGCATCTATCACTAAGGACCACCAGTCATTTGTGCACCTGGCTAACTTAAGTCTTGCTATTCATATTTCAGGACGTGGGAGAACCTGGAACATCTGTGGAGGTTCGAGCATTTACTACATTTTCCCTTAAAAATATTTCAAATTTTATTTGGTCTCCTTCAGTCTATTGAAGTGTAACGACCTGTAGTTAATTGAAGCTCATTTCTTCCCCTGAGATGATTTCCCCTTTTCTATCATAACCTTGGTTATTTATCTGTCACACTAACATTGCTATCAGAATGCTGCTATTGGTACAAATAGAAGATATAATGCGGACTACACTACCTGGGCTTATTTCATCGCCTTTGCTATAACTCAGGGGCACATTATGGAAGGTGATCCTGAATTTATTGATGATTCTGAGTTTTATCAACTTCTCAAGGAGTTCCTTGAGTCATGTGATAGAGGGGCATCAGGTTAGTTCATTTTAACTATTGAACTTATTATTATTTATTTACACACATAGTTGTATTCGATCTCGAATCTGATTGAAATACATTAGGGTAGGATACAGGATGACATACTATCCATCTATATCCGTCTGTTTTCACCCTAGAATTTATTTATATATCAACATGCATACTGAAACATGGTTCATCCTTGATCTTTTTTCTAACTGAATTGATGGTCTCTGGTCACAATATAACTATGGGGGCTGACCAACATGAGGCATTGAGGCAGACCAACAAATCAACATAAATAAGGTGCTAGCTTCTCAAACTTTTTTCAGAATCTCTACTAACTATTAAGAGCCTATTGTAGACCGCCCCCGCCTCCCCTCCGCGCGCAAGTGATCCTCTTCCCACACCCCCGTCACATCCCACCCGCCCGCCCGTGACGCCCGTCTCGGCGTATCCCGCATCCTCCGCCTCCGAGACGCCATCCATGCCAGAGAAACTTCTCTGGATCCCCCACTGCTCGCGCATGGGCGCCCGCCCTCGGCTCCCGCTCGGTTCTTCCCCGCCCGTCCTCCCTGCCTCGGCGCCACCCTCGACCTCAGCGCCGCTTGATCTGCCTGCTCCCGCCGCGCCCATCGGGATCTGTTAGCCGCATCCGCGAAACGCTCCACCTACGCCGCCGACCTCCACCTCGCACACCTCGCCGCACCTACTTTTCTCCAACGAGAAACTCCCGGTCCACACGCGCGGTCTCGGCCCACGCGGTCGCGTTGTAACTCCGGCCTCCGGCGGGCAGCCGCACCGCCGCCAGCATGCCCCAAGTCGCGCCCCGGCCGTCCTCTCCCGACCGACGACAACGGAAACCCTGGTAACTTGTGAGAATTTTTTTCTCGTCCCATTCTCTTCTTTGCAAGATCCGAAAAACTATAACCCTAATTTTCTGTATCTCAGATCCGAGTAGCTCCAGCCCTTCTCCAATGGCGGTCAAGGTCTACGTGGTGTAAGTATCCCCGCCGCTCCCCCGCTTCCCGAATCGCTCCCATTGGCGCCCTAGCTCCCTTGTATGCTTCTTCTCCCCGTCACGTATTTTGTACAGAGCCGTCGAAGCCTTCATAAGTTCGGATCAAACCGCATGAGCGCTGAACTTGGCTGTTTGTGATTCGAATCGACTAGAGTACTCCCGTGTTCAGAAAATACAGAATCCGAACTTATGAAAGCCAATCTGATATGGCATTCCCAGAATTTTGTTCGCAAGCTATGCGAGCTTGGCTGGCTGTTTTGCTCGGCGCTCCAGGAGGAACTCTCTGATTATTACAAGCTGCTGGCTGCTCTGGAATCGTACTCATTGAATCCAATTGCCACACCTGGATCTGATTCAGGTGTGTCCAGTAATTACCTCTCATTTGTTTTAATCATATTTATTTAATGTATATTACTCAATACTACGTGTCTTTACTGGTGCTTTGATTTGTGTTTCTATAGTTTTCTAGAGAACGTAGATATTTAATTATGCTCTTTTGTGCTTTCTGATTGACAGTTTGTTTATCCCAGGAGCTAACTGTTGGGGTTTCAACTATCTTTCAGTTAGCATTGCTTTCATGCTTTGAACAATTCATTGTAAACTTGTGCTGATATTGAGTTCTTATAGGTTGTTGAAGTTGTTCAAGCTGTGAAGATTACAAATGCCAAGGGAGAGGTGAAATATCCAATCAAGGTAAGTCAAAATACATTTGTTTCTAGCACAACTCCACTAAATCTATTCAATGATTTCAATGCGACTTACTATGTAATCTAATTTCTGTCAGTGAATTTCTTGAGTGCTCTATCATCTATCAATGAGTTATTGATATGGTCATACTATCACTTCATTTTCTATGAAACATGTAATAACTAGGTAATTCATGGACTTAGTATTACTGTTGCTTATCAAATGCATCCTCTCTTTTTTTGGAATACATTTCAGTAGGATAAGACAAGGAGCATTGCAACAATTTAACAAGGGTGATATTACATCCATTTTAGGAAATCCGTTCTTGCAATTTTAACATATATCTACTACTTATTAAAACTATAAGGGGTAGGCTGTCATTCCTAGTTCTGCCATTCCCTGTCATTTCCATTCCCATTCCCATTCCGTGCCTTTCCCATCGCCATTCGCACGCCACGTCCGCCCTCTCCCCCGCATGCCCCAGCTGCATCCCTCCCAACAACCTCCACATGCCTGCTGACCCGGCCGCGGCAGCCGCCCTCTGCAACCTCTGCCTAGATAAGGATAGGGGGCGCCCTCCTCCCTCGATCATCCGCACTTGTGTAGCCATCACGCCATCTACACCGGCCATAGCCACATGGAGGTTCGCCTCTGTCCTTGCGGCTTGCGACCTCGAGGTGACCGAGCCCGCGAGCTCCATGACGACAACGGCGACGCCGGAGGCAAAGATGGCGGCGCAGCAGCAGGCCCCCGCGTCGCGCTCCTCTGTCTCCATCGCCGTCCCAGCCTCCACCATCCCCATTCGCCTGTGGTCGACCTGACCACACCTTCGGCGCCCCTTGAAGTGCTGCCGCCCCTTTCTCCGGTCGCCCTCGCTTCGTGTGGTCCCAAATCAACTCCTGTCATCATATTGGTTGTTAACTTAGTTTTGTAGTTTTAATTCAATTGTTACCATTTCGTATATTTAGGATTTTCGAATAGATTAGGATGCAATTCAAATTGAGCTTAGGTGGGATGAAGAAGGTCGACAAGTAGTTCCTTTAGAGAAATAGATTGGATATTGGCATTACAATGTTTACTTCGCAAGCATAGATCGGGGTAATGGTGTGTTTGCACCAAGCTAGATTTACATGGGTGTATTTGTAATCTACAATGTTTACTTAATGCAAATGATTAAAAATTATGCCTATTTGAGAAATAGAAACAAGAACGAAATATAGTTCAAGAGGGCAGGTGCAAACACACCATTTCCCCGATCTATGCTTGCGAAGTAGTGTGCAATGATTTACTTGTCAACCCACAGTTTCAACAAAAGGACATGCACTTATATTTGAACTGGTGTTTATGTTTTGAAATATGAAGATATGATGTTTTTGTAGTGAGACACTCAGTGGTTATTTCCGTTCCCACTCTCTACAACCCCAGGGAAAAACACTAACAATCTTACATGAATTCCAGGTTCTACAGGTCGTTGTTGGTGGTGAATGTAGTGCGGATTATGATAAACTTCAGTTCTATCTGGCAGATGTACAAAGGAAGTATACAATCTTGTTCTCTTATGCAAACACATTGGCATTTAATCTATTCATTTGAGTGATTTATTTTGATTTAGATACTTTGAGAAACAATTTGAGTTGGCTGAAGTAGTAAAACTGCCAATGTTTCTTCACATGTGTGCTGCTGGCGAAGACTTCTATGAGATCATGACACGGAATTTGCATAGGTACCATATAATCTGTATTCCATAGGTAATGTTCGTGTACATTTCTCTATAGCTAGATTTTCTTTAAATTACTGATGATGAAGAAATCATTTGAATTTGTGTACAACTGGCATCCTACAAGTTCTTTGTAAGTAGAACTATATACCTTCTGTGATATTTTTTCTATCTTCTGGAATCTATTCCTATCTTTTGGATTTTGTGACTATATTATTGGGTCTATTATTTTTATCAAACGGTCAACATTGAAGATAGCTCCATTATTCGATATTGCTATATATTACAACTTTCATGGACAATATCAAACAACATAGAGATTATGTTTGTGAAAGATGGAGCGCACTCATATGGATGAACATGTTCATTCGTCCAGAAGAGGTGGTCTTCAAACTGTCCCGTTCATAATCAGTAATATATCTTTCACTCTTATGGAATAGAAAAAACTGCAGTTATATATACACTCCTTCATAGTTTTCTTTAATTTCATAAATAACATGAATAGTCTATTGATATCTATCATCTTGTGTTTTCGTCCACTAGCCTTTTTTATTCCTATAGCATACATTGTCTGGTTGTCGATTTCCCAGATTTTCTCTATCAAAGTTGTTTAATATATAAGTGTTGTTCTTATAAATGGCACTCAAGTTTTTATAAAATGGTACCAATGTTGTGAACCCACATGTTTTCCTTATTTCAGTTAACGAAGGATGTGAACAGATTGTAAATGTAGCGGTCAGTGCAAATATTATTATAAACGTAGCGGTCAGTGCAAATACTATTTCGTCAAGGAGGTGGTCAAGGGCATCGACGAGAGCGACCTCCAAGGCTCCACCAGACGTGGATCAAAGTCTTCGCCACGCACAACGCCCACGAGCGCATCACCAAGCTTGAGAACATGTATTTGCACATCTGGCACCTCACGCGTAAGAAGCAGGTCAGGATTTCGCACGTCTCTTTCGTGGTTATAATCTCTCGCTGCTTTTCTGTTTTGTTAATAATCTTGCTCGCCTCTCGATTCATGTTTTGTATCAGTTTGATCTCTATTTTAATTTGATCTCTGTTTTAGTTTGATCTTTGTTTAGTTTGATTTTTAAGTGTTCTCTGTTTACTGGATGGAGATGCATGATTAATGAAGCGCACACTGCACAACGAGTACAATATCTGATAAATATTCTAACCGTTCGTTGCTTTATGTTTAAGCCTGATGATGAAGTGATGGTAGATCAGTAATGCATGCATGGTTGTGGTGCTTCCAGAATTCAGAACCACACACTTAACTGAGATGTCACATCTTGCAATGTTTCACTGTTGTTCATAGAAAGGTATCTCTTCGTTCATTCTAGCATGTACTACCTATTAGGGTAGACGCGGTATACTCACGGATTAGTTTGTTTTTTCTTTGCCTTTTTTGAATTGAAATAAATTGGACACAGAAGGATTTACGGGTTTTTTTGTCTATGACAACAGAGAATAATTGATATTTTCTACTGTTGTTTAGTGGTTCTATTGTTTCTCAATCTGGTTCATTTTGGGAAGAAAATAGTGGAAATATCGATCGATGTCTTACCCTTGGTTTCTAGGCTTTGGATTGCTGTCAGCTAGGGGACGAAGTCAGGAAGCAGGAGCTGAAGCTCGACTCACCAGGTCTGAATCTGATACAGTATACCCTTATAAACGAGCCATGATTCATGCAGTATAGAGTCACTTTTGTGCTTCCTTTTTGCTTCCACCTAATGAATTGTGTCATGTGGTGATTCAAGTTCAAGATGCATGCGCAACATAGACATGCAGCAGCGCAAGGATGAAACGAGGCCTATTTGCAGATTTAGTCTGTATGAATGTTTAGCTTGTTGGTTTGGTTTTAGGATATACTAGGGATTGATTAGTTTGTTAGGAACTTCAGGAGATGTCATCAGTGGTGTAGGCAAATATTTACCTCCAATTTACCTAACACCAACTCTGTTTCTGCCTCGAGGTTGTGATGAGCTGATCATGGCCATGTCGTCGTGCCATTGATGTCCACGGTCACACCCACCCCACAACTATGCCATCGCCATCCACCTCCCTCGAGGGCGTCGAAGCTGCGGTACCCGCTGTGGTCGGCGAGCAAGGGGAAGGCGGCGGTCGTTTCTCCGGCGGCTGATGCTCCTCCCACCATCTTTGTGGGTCCCCTTCATATACAGTATAGACATACAACTTTAGGTGTAGTAGGTCTAGGTAGTTGCACATTGATTTGTTCAGTTTATGGCCCAATTTACAACGGCTTCACTGTAAATGGGAAAACAACTCGGTAGGGATGCTTTTTTGAATTATAAATTATTTCTATTTCATACGATGCTTCTAGGTATGTGATGAGTCCTCCAATCTGAGATAGATTACTCCTATGGGTGGATAGAGTGCGTGGGTATTGCTGATAGATCTGCATATGATTAGGTAACTCACAGTGTAAGCTCACTTCATCTTTTTTCACACAATGGATAATTTACTAGAGATATAGATTTTGTTCTTTGAATATGTTGCTACATCAATTGAATTGCTCATCTCATGTTGTAACTACACTTGCTAAATGAAATTTGTATTATTGTCATCTGTTTGCTGTGCAAATATGCTACTAATATTCTCATGATTGTCTGTTGTCTCACAGGAGAAAAGTGGTGTCTCATAGAAGAATAGAAGAAAAAGAAGAAAAAGGATTAGATTAGTTTACGGTTGTCGACATATTTATCTATCATTAAAATTTTATGTTGTCTCTTTAGAAATAATTTGTGCAGTATTGATAATGTTTCTTCGACATCAGCTCAATTTATTTAAGCGGCGTATTTATAATAGTATTATATATTTATATATCGTCAATATAATATTAGTGTATGGTGATATTTTGTCACACATTTTGCATACCATAGTAATATTTGTCGTTCCATATCTATATTGTTTTATACTAATTTTTTACTCCTGTGGCAACGCACGGGCACAGACCTAGTAGTACATAAAAACTAAACGCCACCTTAGTAATCCGGAAGTCATAAGAACAATGAGAAAGATACGAGTACCTGTCGACTAGCATCCATGCTGATCGGCGAAGGCTATGCCACTGCGGTGGGGAGCAAAGCAGGGCTGTAATTTGTCACGCGTTTAGGACTCGTTTGCTTCCTTTAGTATAGAGATTAAAATTTAGTTAGCGAATTAAAGTTTAATCCCTATTCTATTTGGTTCCATGGATTAAAAGTATTCAAAACGTATTAAATAAATTATTTTTTTGAAAACTGACAAGAGGATTGCATTTTATATTAAAAAGAAGATGAGCGCCTCCAAGGACTGGAGTACACAAGTCCACCACACTAGGAAAGGAGACACTAATTATGGTGGCACAAATGTCCCAAGCCAAAAATAATATAAGAACACCAAAATACTGCTTAACATTCTTCTGTTGTTAATGTAACTGAAATAAAGAAGGGGCAAAAAGTAGAATTAATATGGTTTAGTCTCTTTTAGTCACTCTTTAGAGGACTAGAGACTAAAACACTTTAGTCTCTATTTTAGTCTCATCGTTTGTCAATTTAGGAACTAAATATGACTAAAATGGAGAGACGAATTTTTTGTCTCTCAAACTAAATGGAGGCTTAGGGCCTGTTTGGTCCCTTTAGTCCATGGACTAAAGTTTAATTAGGAGTTTAAAGTTTAGTCCTTGCACTATTTGGTTATAGGGACTAAAAATATTCAAAACATATTAAATGAATCGTAAGAGGACCGAAATACCTCTTGGCATTCTCCTACTATTAGTGCAACTAAAATAAATGAGAGGCAAAAAGTGGAATTTATATAGTTTAATCCCTTTTAGTCATCTCTTGATGGACTAGAGACAAACAGTTTAGTCATTGTTTTAGTCACATAGTTTGGCAATTTATGGACAAAATGAGACTAAAATAAAGGGACTAATCTTTAGTTTCTCAAACCATCAGATGATCCACCACACACACGTGAGCCCGACGAAGCTAATTCCTATATATTAAAGCGTGACGCAAAGCTTGCAAAGCTTGCAAACCATTGAGCCACGTCATCCCTTTTCCCCTCTGCCACGCGATTTTCATGCAATGGTCCACGAGCCGGCCTCCGTTTACTCCACAAGACAGGACTGTTCTAGACGAAAACCGTGTCACTCTCGCTACCTTTCTTATCCATCCTCTTGGTAGTGGGCCCGAGCGAAGCCCGCCGCCTCCTAACCTTCCTCTACCTCCACTACGACGTGGCCTGTGATAGCATCCCACTGGAAATGGTGGCGGTCGGCTCCCAGGTGCCCCTTCTGATGTCGCGACGTCGCGCCCCTGGCCTCGGCTACATCCACTCCATCTTCCGCACAAGAAGGCCAAGGCCGAAGACAGTGCGTCCTGAGCCCCCGCCCTTGCCAGCGACGACTGTACCTTCGTCAAGCGCGATCGCGGCAAACCCCCTAAGGTATGCCACGGCGTGCCCACGAGACGGTCGTGGCTTGACGCCGCTGCAGCTAACGGTGCTCCCAGTTCCTATTTTTTACCAATTCTATGGATTTCACTATTGTTGCTTATCATTGTTTTGCTTTTATGCTACCTTTTTATTTTTCCATATTTTTGTGCGTGTCTTGCATAGGACAGTGGTTGGATATGTGATATCAAATTACTGCAGTTTTGTTTGTCTTCCAATCTATATTTTATGTTTTGGGGGCATAGGTTATGGTTTCCACAGTAAATTATGCAAAAAAAATTATCTGTATTTTGGTATATAACTCAGTCTACTACATTGTTTTGTCCATATACTACTGTAGACTCCTTGATTCATGTGATGGTCTTCGATCAGACCATATGTCTGAAAAACTACTTAAACAGGCAAATTCTTCCAGTTGTGGCAGCCAGTAGCAAATTGTAGATGCTGCAATTGCTACGTCTCCTTTATGGCATTCAATTATTGTTACTGATATTGTCATCCCAGAAAAAGAAGACTGAATTGGTGAGTTTTGTTGTTGCAACTTATCAGGACAAATTTTACTTTTTCCAATGTTCAGTAGCACTATGTTTGAAATTGCCTTGACAAGAAGTCAAGAAGCTATATTTAGCATGCATCTGCGCTACAATATGTTACTTGATTTTTTTTCATCATGGCTATGTAGGATTATAAGTACCCTTAAAAAAGGGGATATTCTTGCTAAAATGTAAGTGTGTATTCTAATGCATCTTATAAACTGTCAGAATCACTAAGTCCATTTTTGTTCTACTGGTTTGAGTGTTGCAGGGATAAACGAGAAAATAGACTATTTTAGATTAGATACCGTTGCAGTGGTCTTTGACTTGGCCCGTGCTAGATAAAAACTCAAATTTACTAGATAATGTTGGGCTTTTGAGGGGCAGGATTAGAATTCTGACATGCTTAACTCATTGAAGTTAATGAAGAGTCCACACACTGAGTGTGGGAGTAGATCCATACGCAGCAAATTATGGGCATCAATGATGGTGCACCAGGTCGTGCAAATGCATCGGGATATGGCAAGGTAGCGTGGTGCAATACGGCCAATGATGTTGGCAAGCACATCTTCAGGTAGCAGGTCTGTCATGCTCTTTTTTTGTTCTAAATTCTCTTAAGATGAAGTCCTGCCTCTACCTGCAAAGTGAAAAAACAAAAGCAAAAACATATTTCTCTAAGAAGCAAGTAAAAACGATGAAAGTAAGAAATGTCAACATGAGTACACGCCAGTACAGGTGTTGTCATGGAGGATTTAATATTGTGTTCATTGTTCACCAATATGCGACCAGTAAAAATTGGCAGCTATTTATGCAGTCTATGATGTTTTAGTTGAGTCAATGGCGGACCATCAAATTGAATCAATTGATCGAAAGAATTCATATTGTTATTGAAACTTTAATTTGTGATAACATTCGTTTTGGATGTTTCTTGGCCAAAAGAATCAGATTGATACTGGTATGTGTTTACTATGCTCAGTGTTTTACTTTCTGATTTGTTGATAGGTTAAATACTTAAGAGCATAAATGATTGTTAATTTGGACCTATATTTATAGCTAAAGTTGCTGCAATGAAGCATATTGTGTTTGCAGGATATATGAAAGCAACAAATCCTAACCATCCGCTGAATAACTTGGGTAATGTTCATATACTGCTAGGCTAAAATTTGACTCTTCCATTAGGCAACTACTATTCACAAATTATAAAAGTGGAATTTTGATTATTGCACACCATGTTGTTGTAGGCATGGAAGCGCAAGGCAGAACAATATTTAGCATTTAGTGGATTCTCTTATACAGTCATAAGGTACATAGTATATAATAGATAAAATTCTACTGCTATGCTTTGTGGATGTTTCACCATTAAATTAAAATGAATTGTTGAAGTTGGTAAAGGTTGTGCTTAGTGCATATTACCCCTTCATCAAAGAGTGTCGTTTTAAGACATTGATGCGGATGTATGGCTGCATCCAAATTCGATGTTGTGAAATCGTAGTGTTGATTGCATCTATGACTTGGTTTGAGCTTCATTACATGTTGGTTCATTCTTGATGTCAGGTGGTGTAGTTTCCTTAGACATTTAGTCTGAGGTCGAAGTTCTTGTGTTAATTAAGACCAATAATGGACCCATGTTTTGGAATGGTGGTGTTATATGGGGTACCATGGATGTTTTGTTTGGAGTGGACGAATTCGAGGACGAATTCTTTTTAAGGGGGGTAGAGTGTAATATCCCAAAAAAATGTTGCCAAAGGTTGATCTTCGGTGCGTGGATGTGGGAAAAGGGTTGTGGGCCGTTGGATGCTAAGTCGGAGTCATCTGTGGCGTCGCTTCTTTTCTCCCGCAAAGAAAACCCTAGTGGTGGCCTTTTCCCCCTTTTGCCCCTGCTTGGCCGCCAACCCTTTCCCCCCTCCAACACTTGGCCGCCCCTCTCTCCTTTTCCCTTGGGATGGCTGCTCTCTCCTCCCATGGCAGCCCCTCTCCATGGCTTCCTCCTCCCTCTAGATTTCCACGCGCAGCAAGGATCGAGAAGAGGAGGAGCACATTGAGTTGAAGGGGAAGAGAGGATCAAGGAGATGTTCTTTCCTATCTCTTCTTGCAGAATTTCTTGGGGAAACCCTAGGTATGGATGAGATCTTTGTTTCTCCCTGTAATTATGTGCTTTTGGAGGTTGTGGATCATGGGAATTAAAGGATTAGAGGTTGGATTAGATGTGGGGTTAGGTTTTGATCTCAAATTTAGTTTTCTGCAGAATGGCAGATTCGACAGTTTCTGTCAATCCCAGTTTTCCGTGGTCTTAGAGGCCTCCAAAAAAATAAAAAGTCTATATATAAGTCGTAGATAATTTGTAGATCTTTCCGTGGCCGCGAAGAACACCTCAATCGGACTTCAGATCAGAGAGTTATTGCAGTTTGATTATAGCAGTTTTTCAGTCTCTTAATTCTGTACAGAATCTGTTCTCTTAAGATTTAGGCAATTTTATCAACAGAATTAAACCTTAGGTTTGTAAGAAAAGATGTAGATAATTTCATAAGCTTTCCAGATTGTTAAAGAGTGCATTCATACGAATTGTGAAACTCCAGTTATGTTTGTTTTACTGTGGCTGTTTCTGTTAGCCTGACAGAAATGAGCGGGTCTGTTCACTGGTAGATTTCATCAAGTAAATGGCCGAATTGGCTCTCCCAGCTATGGAGACTTTTGTAGAGGGATAAAAGTTCTTACTTTCAGCAGAATTTCATGATTTTTGGTTGAGTAGTTTGTGAGATATCGAATTTTGAAAGTTAACTATGCTGCTGTCTAAAACAGATTCAGTCAGTTATCTTGTTAGATGTTTTAGAACTTATAGATGGCAGAATTTAATTATCCATCGAATAACGAAGTTGTAGAATATTTTGTGTAGATACTCATGGAGTATTTGTTTGATATCACCACTGTTATAATTTTAAAGATACAAAATTAACAAACAACATTGCTGTTGTATGGCATGTGGTTCAAAGTGGGAGGTTTTCCACCAGGTCTTGGTTTCAGGTGTATGATCGATTTGTTGATTGTTGACAAATGTTTGTGAAATATTTGTATTAAGTTTTATGCCCGCTAGCAGGTGGCTACACTCCAGATCATGCCTAGTACATTTTTCTTCTTCGATGAAGGCAAGTGAATGTAGCGGTGGTTGCTTCCGTTCTGACCTGTTATTTCTATTGCCTACACTCTAATATTCAGAAGTATTGGATTCTTTCATAATTGGACTCTATGGTGATGCTTTACTTGCTTGCATTATACTGATGCTCAATCATATATTGATGATGATTATGATTCGAGTATGACTCATGAGATTAATTCACACCCCTGAAGGTAAATTAAGTATTATTTGAGGTTGGTATTGTATCTGAAGGTAAATGAAGTATTATTTGAGGTTGTATTGTATGTGAAGGAAGTGAAGTATATTGATAAATGCAGCATGCCATATACATTGCATGATTCACTTGCATCTGAAGTTGGGTCGTGACCTATGGTCCGACCGTACCGGTACAACTTAGCATCGTACGTTGCCCGCGGAGGGGTACGATGCGGCTTCATACCCTTAGAGGTATGAAGGTAGAGGACATATGCATTGCATTCATATGCATTCATTGAAGTGATATTTGCATATGATGTGGTTTTATACCCTCAGAGGTATGAAGACAGAGTACCTACACTTTTTGTTCCTATGCATACATTGAAGTGATATTTGCAGGTATTGTTGACGCAGGGAAGTGTTATACAAACTATTGTGGTTGTTTAAGGAAATGAGATGGTATTGGTTATATTGAGACTACTGAGTTCTATATCTACAAGAATTTCTGATCTTAATTGTGATTCTTTTAAAATGTTGATTAATTCAATTTGTGGTTTAAATATCTTGTCAAAACAATTCGCTTGCTGAGATGTTTCATCTCACTCTTGCATTACTCAATACAGGTGCTTGTTGCTCATCAAGGGAAGTGGGAAGTAGCAGCACATCCACCTTCACTCTCATAATAACGCTGCTTAGGCGCAGTCAGGATTTAATTAGAAACTTCTTGTCAAAGGATGTTGTTTCTAACTAGTTGTGCGCACTGGTTGATTTAGTTCATGCCGTTATAGTTGTCTTTCCATTGCTAGCAGATTATTAATGTCTATTATGTTCTCTTATCATGATATCTATTTATATTTTGTTGCTTCCCCGTTTATGTAATTTTCAAAGGGGATGCTGTCGAAATTTTATATATGAATGTTAGATGTGTAATTTAGTAGCATTCTGGGTGTTTGAGGATCCCGGGGTGTTACAGTTGGTATCAAAGCATATGCTTTAGATTCTTGGCAATTTGAAGATAAATTTGACACACTCGCACATATAGAAAGGGTATGGGTTTAAATATCTTTGATATATGTTAGTGTCTTTGAAGTGCAGATGACAATAACCTCACCCCTCCCTATTCTTTTATGGTGATGTGGTAAGTTGTTTATAGCTTAATGCTTGATATAATTTATTTCTGTAATTTAAATATTGTTTGTTTAATGCTGTAGATATCGCTGGTCATTTGTGAGAATGAAATTGTTATTATGCTTGTGATATACAAGTATGTCTATCTTGTTTTCACCATGTTTTTCATGGTTGAGTTTTATTACAATAATATTGTTATATATGCCTTATTGAGGATGTTTCTAATAGGAGTGGGAATTGCGTGTTTTGGGGTACAAGGTAATCATCAATTTGAATTTAAGTTGTTGAGCGGTTGGTGGATAGCTCCAACTATCTTTGCAAAGAATGATTGTTGATGTTGAGAAACCAGTTCTCAAAGAAATGAATATTGGTACTTTTATATGGATTTTTGGGGGAAGTCTTTACACAGCCAGAATGGCTTACATGTCTCTCTCTTCTATCGTGTGTTTTAGTAGCCACAAAGCCTAGATGTGGTTTGAAATGGTTGCATGTTAGTCATGCTAATTGTAGAATAAATCTTTGATTTTTCTTGATCCATTGATTATGTATTAATACGTTGAGGATTTGATGGTTCTCTTCCCGATGCATGTTTGTGGAGCCATTGTCAGACCACTTATCTATTGGTTTGAATGAAGTCATTGCCTAGCCTAGAGTTGGTTGTGTGTGGTTAGTCACCTATTCCTAGATGATGTGGTTTTAACATCAGCTTGGGATGTTTTCCAAATGTGTGAAGGATTACGGGGCTAGTATTGACCTTTTATGTCTGGTACTCGGAGTGCATCATATGATAGAATGAAATGTAAGTTTCTGAACTACAGTAGATGAAGACTTATATTATGTGTAGGTTAACCTTACTAGTTTGTATATTTTTCTTAGTTAAGTTGTTGGATGAAGTATAGTGACATGGGTTAAGCAAGTATTGTGTTGTCGTTGGGCTGTCAGTGCTCTATGTGGAGTTTTTGGCATTTGTTCGATGAACTGTGCCGTGCATAATGTTATTGGCTTCTTGTCGGTTTTATTGCTCCATTAGTTCTGTAGATTTTCTCCCTTTCGGTGGGGTGCAAAGAATGTTAGATTACATGATTATCTTTTCATTATGGCAAGAACAAGGTTTAGGAAGATTAGGAGTTTTGTTTCAATAGAACTAATTGTTTCGTGGTGCTGTGAGGTGAGGTGTTTGATCTTCTTATACATTCATCTGGTGTGGATGTTTCACCATTAAATTAAAATGAATTGTTGAAGTTGGTAAAGGTTGTGCTTAGTGCATATTACCCCTTCATCAAAGAGTGTCGTTTTAAGACATTGATGCGGATGTATGGCTGCATCCAAATTCGATGTTGTGAAATCGTAGTGTTGATTGCATCTATGACTTGGTTTGAGCTTCATTACATGTTGGTTCATGCTTGATGTCAGGTGGTGTAGTTTCCTTAGACATTTAGTCTGAGGTCGAAGTTCTTGTGTTAATTAAGACCAATAATTGACCCATGTTTTGGAATGGTGGTGTTATATGGGGTACCATGGATGTTTTGTTTGGAGTGGACGAATTCGAGGACGAATTCTTTTTAAGGGGGGTAGAGTGTAATATCCCAAAAAAATGTTGCCAAAGGTTGATCTTCGGTGCGTGGATGTGGGAAAAGGGTTGTGGGCCATTGGGTGCTAAGTCGGAGTCATCTGTGGCGTCGCTTCTTTTCTCCCGCAAAGAAAACCCTAGTGGTGGCCTTTTCCCCCTTTTGCCCCTGCTTGGCCGCCAACCCTTTCCCCCCTCCAACACTTGGCCGCCCCTCTCTCCTTTTCCCTTGGGCTGGCTGCTCTCTCCTCCCATGGCAGCCCCTCTCCATGGCTTCCTCCTCCCTCTAGATCTCCCCCCGCGCAGCAAGGATCGAGAAGAGGAGGAGCACATTGAGTTGAAGGGGAAGAGAGGATCAAGGAGATGTTCTTTCCCATCTCTTCTTGCAGAATTTCTTGGGGAAACCCTAGGTATGGATGAGATCTTTGTTTCTCCCTGTAATTATGTGCTTTTGGAGGTTGTGGATCATGGGAATTAAAGGATTAGAGGTTGGATTAGATGTGGGGTTAGGTTTTGATCTCAAATTTAGTTTTTTGCAGAATGGCAGATTCGACAGTTTCTGTTAATCCCAGTTTTCCGTGGTCTTAGAAGCCTCAAAAAAAATAAAAAGTCTATATATAAGTCGTAGATAATTTGTAGATCTTTCCGTGGCCGCGAAGAACACCTCAATCGGACTTCAGATCAGAGAGTTATTGCAGTTTGATTATAGCAGTTTTTCAGTCTCTTAATTCTGTACAGAATCTGTTCTCTTAAGATTTAGGCAATTTTATCAACAGAATTAAACCTTAGGTTTGTAAGAAAAGATGTAGATAATTTCATAAGCTTTCCAGATTGTTAAAGAGTGCATTCATATGAATTATGAAACTCCAGTTATGTTTGTTTTACTGTGGCTGTTTCTGTTAGCCTGACAGAAATGAGCGGGTCTGTTCACTGGTAGATTTCATCAAGTAAATGGCCGAATTGGCTCTCCCAGCTATGGAGACTTTTGTAGAGGGATAAAAGTTCTTACTTTCAGCAGAATTTCATGATTTTTGGTTGAGTAGTTTGTGAGATATCGAATTTTGAAAGTTAACTATGCTGCTGTCTAAAACAGATTCAGTCAGTTATCTTGTTAGATGTTTTAGAACTTATAGATGGCAGAATTTAATTATCCATCGAATACCGAAGTTGTTGAATATTTTGTGTAGATACTCATGGAGTATTTGTTTGATATCACCACTGTTATAATTTTAAAGATACAAAATTAACAAACAACATTGTTGTTGTATGGCATGTGGTTCAAAGTGGGAGGTTTTCCACCAGGTCTTGGTTTCAGGTGTATGATCGATTTGTTGATTGTTGACAAATGTTTGTGAAATATTTGTATTAAGTTTTATGCCCGCTAGCAGGTGGCTACACTCCAGATCATGCCTAGTACATTTTTCTTCTTCGATGAAGGCAAGTGAATGTAGCGGTGGTTGCTTCCGTTCTGACCTGTTATTTCTATTGCCTACACTCTAATATTCAGAAGTATTGGATTCTTTCATAATTGGACTCTATGGTGATGCTTTACTTGCTTGCATTATACTGATGCTCAATCATATATTGATGATGATTATGATTCGAGTATGACTCATGAGATTAATTCACACCCCTGAAGGTAAATGAAGTATTATTTGAGGTTGGTATTGTATCTGAAGGTAAATGAAGTATTATTTGAGGTTGTATTGTATGTGAAGGAAGTGAAGTATATTGATAAATGCAGCATGCCATATACATTGCATGATTCACTTGCATCTGAAGTTGGGTCGTGACCTATAGTCCGACCGTACCGGTACAACTTAGCATCGTACGTTGCCCGAGGAGGGGTACGATGCGGCTTCATACCCTTAGAGGTATGAAGGTAGAGGACATATGCATTGCATTCATATGCATTCATTGAAGTGATATTTGCATATGATGTGGTTTTATACCCTCAGAGGTATGAAGACAGAGTACCTACACTTTGTGTTCCTATGCATACATTGAAGTGATATTTGCAGGTATTGTTGACGCAGGGAAGTGTTATACAAACTATTGTGGTTGTTTAAGGAAATGAGATGGTATTGGTTATATTGAGACTACTGAGTTCTATATCTACAAGAATTTCTGATCTTAATTGTGATTCTTTTAAAATGTTGATTAATTCAACTTGTGGTTTAAATATCTTGTCAAAACAATTCGCTTGCTGAGATGTTTCATCTCACTCTTGCATTACTCAATGCAGGTGCTTGTTGCTCATCAAGGGAAGTGGGAAGTAGCAGCACATCCACCTTCACTCTCATAATAACGCTGCTTAGGCGCAGTCAGGATTTAATTAGAAACTTCTTGTCAAAGGATGTTGTTTCTAACTAGTTGTGCGCACTGGTTGATTTAGTTCATGCCGTTATGGTTGTCTTTCCATTGCTAGCAGATTATTAATGTCTATTATGTTCTCTTATCATGATATCTATTTATATTTTGTTGCTTCCCCGTTTATGTAATTTTCAAAGGGGATGCTGTCGAAATTTTATATATGAATGTTAGATGTGTAGTTTAGTACCATTCTGGGTGTTTGAGGATCCCGGGGTGTTACACGACTTGTGTATCAAAATCATCAGAACACAAAGTGATCGTCTGATGCTGGTTTTTTTTCACACGAAAGAAACAAACTGCAGCTTTGGCCGAATTTTTTGCATTTTAGTCTTCTTTTCAAAAAACATTATATTTAGACCTAGGGATAAAGTATTCTCGTTTTTAGATCCTTTGCTCGCCGTCATAGTTCGTGGCGCAGAGATAACACTATTCAGCGCCAGAACTCATGACGTCGAGGTGCTAGCCTCGCTGGTGCACATGGGGTGAGCTTGCGTTTACGTGTCCAACACCTCAGCGCCATGGGTCATGGCGTCGACCTCTCTCATTTAATTCATACATGTATTTGTTAGTGGCACAATAAATGCGAGCAACCTTGCACACCAACAGTACAACATGTGCTGACCGACTGACCAATGCAACTTCGTAGCTGACCGACTGACAGGGACTACTCACCTCTTGCAGCAACAGATACAGGACTCGAGCAGAAGTATACTGTGGTTTTCTTGAACGATTGCTTCGTGTAATAATTATATTTTGTCATGGTTATCTAATACTTCATATTTGGACTATCACATGTAAATTAAAGTCCTTCAAACTTTTCGAGAACGGCCATGCATGCATTGGAAAAAACGTATCATGTGATATAAAACATACTGCTACAAATCACATTAGCAACGTTTTATTACATTGTTATGAATAAATTATGTTATGAATCAGTAGCCTACAACAGAGTGTGCTATATCGAAAATCAAATACATGTATAAAAACGAGAGAGTAAATTGCATTAAAATGTGGATATAATTTAAGTTGTCTACCTATATCACATATATCTACTCTAAATATATTGTGATGTGCCGCTAGCTGTGGACATGTAGAAAGTGGAAGCACAGTAGCACATGCTGGATGGAGTAGTACAACATTACTGTAGGGTTTAAAAAAGGTGTACTGTTGGTGTGCAAGGTTGGGTGCGTGCCCATGTACTCCAAAGGAGGGCAGCCGCGAAGTAGCTTCGTAATAATGAAGGGCGCATACGTCCTCTATTGATTCAGTCACATCAACAAGAAGGGTAAGTGTACTGTACATAAATAATCTATTCAACTAACTAGTGATAATAGAAATACTATATATATTGAGCGAGTAATTAATTAAGCTACCTACTATCGTGTACTCGGGTTTATTGTGCCGCTAACAAATTCATGTATGATTTAAACGAGAGAGCTCAGCACCATGGGTCATGGCGCTGAGGTGCTGGCCATGTCAGACACACGCCAGCGAGGCTAGTATCTCGGCGCTATGGGTTGTGGCGTCGATCAGTGTTACCTCAGCGCCCTAAACTATGGCGTCGAGCAAAGGGTTCAAAAGCGGGAATACTTCCTAGAGGGGTCTAAATGTGAATTTTTTCGGCGCTAGTGAAGGAAACATGTGACGCGCCTAAGAAGGCGGTGAATTAAGACTTCTAAAACTTTCTCTAAACTAGGTCACAAATAAATCCCTAGAGAAAAATATATGCAATTAATCAAACTAGAATAATGTGCAAACTAGGTTTTGTCTAAGTGTTGTTGAAAGTCGCCTGGAGGGGGTGGATAGGCGGAAACTGGAATTTACAAACTTTAAGCACACTTCAAGCCGGGGTTAGCGTTAGAATAAAATAGAAGTCCGAAAGAGAGGAGAAAACAAATCAACCAAAGAAATAGAGCGGATGACACGGTGATTTGTTTGACCGAGGTTTGGTTCCAAAAGAACCTAGTCCCCGTTGAGGTGGTCACAAAGACCGGGTCTCTTTCAACCCTTTCCCTCTCTCAAACGGTCACCTAGACCGAGTGAGCTTTCTCCTCAATCAATTGGGTCACTTAGACCCCGCAAGGACCACCACACAATTGGTGTCTCTTGCTTTGTTTACAAGTGCTTTGAAGAATAAGAATGGGGAAGAAGAAATCGATCCAAGAACAAGAGCTCAAAGAACACGAGCAAAACACTCTCTCTAGTCACTATTTGTTTGGAGTGGATTTAGGACTTGGGGAGGCTTTGATTCTATTGAATTGTGTCTTGTATTGATTGCACTAGCTCTTGTATTGAATGAGATGTCTGAAAAACTTGGATACTTGGAGTGGTGGTGGTTGGGGGTATTTATAGCCCCAACCACCAAACCAACCGTTGGGGAGACTGTCTGTCGATGGGCGCACCAGACACTGTCCAGTGCGCCAGCCACGTCACCCAACCGTTAGGGTTCTGACGGTTTCGACTGTTGGAGCTCTGACATCTTGGGGCACCGGGCAGTCCGGTGCCGCACCGGACAGACACTGTTCACTGTCAGGTGCGCCTTCTAGCGCTGCTCTAACTCTGCGCGAACTGTTCGCGCACTGTTCACGTTTGCAGGCGACCGTTGGAGTCGACCGTTGCGCTCGCTAGCCGTTGCTCCGCTGGCACACCCGACAGTCCGGTGAATTATAGCGGAGCGGTTCTCCAGAAACCCGAAGGTGAAGAGTTTGAGTCGATCGCCCCTGGTGCACCGGACAGTCCGGTGCGCCAGACCAGGGTTCTCTTCGGTTTCTTTTGCTCCTTTCTTTTGAACCCTAACTTTGATCTTTTTACTGGTTTGTGTTGAACCTTTAGCACCTGTAGAATATATAATCTAGAGCAAACTAGTTAGTCCAATTATTTGTGTTGGGCATTTCAACCACCAAAATCATTTAGGAAAAGGTTTCACCCTATTTCCCTTTCAATCTCCCCCTTTTTGGTGATTGTTGCCAACACAAACTAAAGCAAATATAGAAGTGCTGAATTGAACTAGTTTGCATAAGGCAAGTGCAAAGGTTGCTTGGAAATAAACCAATTTATACTTTCACTAGATATGCATGGATTGCTTTCTTTCTTTTAACATTTTGGACCACATTTGCACCACTTGTTTTGTTTTTGCAAATTCTTTTTGGAAAATCTTTTCAAAGTCTTTTTGCAAATAGTCAAAGGTACATGAGTAAGATTTCGAGAAGCATTTTCAAGGTTTGAAATTTTTCTCCTCCTATTTCAAATGCTTTTCCTTTGACTTAAACAAAACTCCACTGGATGAAATTCTCCTCTTAGTGTTCAAGAGGGTTTTACTAATATGAAAGAGATTTAGATACCAATTGAAAAAACCCTTCTCTGAATATATCAATTTGAAATATACCAATTGAAAGCTTTATTTCGAAAAAATTCAAAAATTGGTGGTGGTGGGTGCGGTCCTTTTGCTTTGGGCTATATTCTCTCCCCCTTTGGCATTAATCACCAAAAACGGAGTCTTTTGAGAGCCCTTTTTAATTTCTCCCCCAATGGTACAGATAAATATGAGTGAAGATTATACCATAGTGGAGAATGGTGCGGAGTGACGGCGAGGGGTAAATAATACCGATAGAGTGGAGTGGAAGCCTTGTCTTCGCCGAAGACTCCATTTCCCTTTCAATCTATGACTTAGTAGAAATTCACTTGAAAACACATTAGTCATAGGCATAAAAGAGATATGATCAAAGGTACATAAATGAGCTATGTGTGCAAAGTATCAATCAAAGTTCCGAGAATCAAGAATGTTTAGCTCATTCCTAAGTTTGGTAAAGGTTTTCTCATTTAATGGTCTGGTAAAGATATCGGCTAGTTGTTCTTTGGTGCTAACATAAGCTATCTCGATATCCCCCTTTGTTGGTGATCCCGCAAAAGTGATACCGAATGGCTATGTTCTTAGTGCGGCTGTGTTCAACGGGATTATCCGCCATGCGGATTGCACTCTCATTATCACATAGGAGAGGGACTTTGCTCAATTTGTAGCCATAGTCCCTGAGGGTTTGCCTCATCCAAAGTAATTGCGCGCAACAATGACCTGCGGCAATATACTCGGCTTCGGTGGTGGAAAGAGCTACTGAATTTTGTTTCTTTGAAGCCCAAGACACCAGGGATCTTCCCAAAAACTGACAAGTCCCTGATGTGCTCTTCCTATCAATTTTACACCCTGCCAAATCAGCATCTGAATAAACTATTAAATCAAAAGTGGATCCCTTGGGGTACCAAAGACCAAACTTAGGTGTATAAACCAAATATCTCATGATTCTTTTCACGGCCCTAAGGTGAACTTCCTTAGGATCGGCTTGGAACCTTGCACATATGTATACGGAAAGCATAATATCCGGTTGAGATGCACATAAATAGAGTAAAGATCCTATCATCGACTGGTATACCTTTTGATCTACGGATTTACCTCTCGTGTCGAGGTCGAGATGCCCATTAGTTCCCATGGGTGTCTTGATGGGCTTGGCATCCTTCATTCCAAACTTGGTAAGTATGTCTTGTATGTACTTTGTTTGGCTGATGAAGGTGCCCTGTTGGAGTTGCTTGACTTGAAATCCTAGAAAATACTTCAACTCCCCCATCATAGACATCTCGAATTTTTGAATCATAATCCTACTAAACTCTTCACAAGTAGATTTGTTAGTAGACCCAAATATGATATCATCAACATAAATTTGGCATACAAACAAATCATTTGCAATAGTTTTAGTAAAGATAGTAGGATCGGCTTTGCTGACTTTGAAGCCATTAGTGATAAGGAAATCTCTTAAGCATTCATACCATGCTCTTGGGGCTTGCTTGAGCCCATAAAGCACCTTAGAGAGTTTATACACATGGTTAGGGTACTCAATATCTTCAAAGCCGGGAGGTTGCTCAACATAGACCTCTTCCTTGATTGGTCCATTGAGGAAGGCACTCTTCACGTCCATTTGGTAAAGCTTAAAGCCATGGTAAGTAGCATAGGCAAGTAATATGCGAATTGACTCAAGCCTAGCTACGGGTGCATAGGTTTCACCGAAATCCAAACCTTCGACTTGTGAATATCCTTTGTCCACAAGTCGGGCTTTGTTCCTTGTCACCACACCATGCTCATCTTGCTTGTTGCGGAACACCCACTTGGTTCCTACAACATTTTGATTAGGACGTGGAACTAAATGTCACACCTCATTCCTCGTGGAGTTGTTGAGTTCCTCTTGAATTGACAACACCCAATTCGAGTCTCTTAGTGCATCCTCTACCCTGTATGGCTTAATAGAGGAAACAAAAGAGTAATGTTCACAAAAATGAGCGACTCGAGATCGAGTTGTTACCCCCTTATGAATATCGCCGAGAATGGAGTTCATGGGGTGATCTCTTTGAATCGCTTGGTGGACTCTTGGGTGTGGCGGTCTTGGACCCTGTTCTTCTTGATCATCTTCCTTGTCTTGATCATTGTCATCTCCCCCTTGATCGTTGCCCTCCACTTGAGGTGGCTCATTTTCTTGATCTTCTTCTTCATTGTCTTGAGCCTGATCCTCATTTTGAGTTGGTGGAGATGCTTGATTTGAAGATGATAGTTGATCTTGTGCTTGTGGAGGCTCTTCGGATTCCTTAGGACACACATCCTCAATGGACATGTTCCTTAGCGCGACGCACGGAGCCTCTTCATCATCTAGCTCATCAAGATCAACTTGCTCTACTTGAGAACCATTAGTATCATCAAACACAATGTCACAAGAAACCTCAACTAATTCAGTGGATTTGTTGAAGACTCTATATGCCCTTGTGTTTGAGTCATAACCAAGTAAAAAGCCTTCTACAGCCTTAGGAGCAAATTTAGATTTTGAAAGGGAAATGTGCCCTTGGGCCATTTCTAAGTATTTTGGTGATTTAGTGTCCAACACAAGTGCCTAAGTGTTAAATGGTCGACAAAGTACAAATCAAGTACAAAGGTATGTTTCTCAGACTTAGTACATTGTTTTGGAGACTAATGTATTGTGTCTAAGTGCTGGAAACAGGAAAAATCAAGTTGAAATTAAAGATGGCTTTGTTCAGCCAAAGCAGCACTGTCTGGGTGCACCGGACAGTGTCCGATGCGCCAGGCTAGCTCAGGTGAACTTGCTGCTCTCGGGAAGTGATTAACGGCGTACGGCTATAATTCACCGGACTGTCCGGTGTGCACCGGACTATCCGGTGTGCACCAGACTGTCCGGTGAGCCAATAGTCGGCCGGGCCAACGGTCGGCCGCGCGATCCGTGCGAGACACGTGGCCGAGCCGACGGTCGGAAGGGGGCACCGGACTGTCCGGTGTGCATCGGACAGTGTCCGGTGCGCCAACGGCTCCAAAGCGCCAACGGTCGGATTCGCCAAAGAAGGAAAGAAATCCGCACCGGACAGTGTCCGGTGGTGCACCGGACTGTCCGGTGCGCCAGGCGACAGAAGGCAAGAATTGCCTTCCTGGAATGCTCTCAACGGCTCCTAGCTGCCTTGGGGCTATAAAAGGGACCCCTAGGCGCATGGAGGAGTACACCAAGCATTCTCTAAGCATTCCTAAGCACCAAGACTTCGATTCCGCACATTTGATTCTTTGTGATAGCAACTAGAGCTTCATTTGAGTTGTGAACTCGCCGGGTTGTGTTGTGAGCTCTTGTTGTGACTTGTGTGCGTGTTGGTACTCGGATTTTGTGTCTTGTGTGCGTTGCTCATCCCTTCCTTACTCTGTGCTTCTTTGTGAACTTCAAAGTGTAAGGGCGAGAGGCTCCAAGTTGTGGAGATTCCTCGCAAACAGGATATAGTAAAGCAAAGCAAAACACCGTGGTATTCAAGTGGGTCTTTGGACTGCTTGAGAGGGGTTGAATGCAACCCTCGTCCGTTGGGACGCCACAACGTGGACTAGGCAAGCATTGAACTTGGCCGAACCACGGGATAAACCATTGTGTCTATTTGTGATTGATCTTCTTGTGGTTATCGTGTCTTGCAAAGACTCTTCTCTAGCCACTTGGCATTCTTGTGCTAACTCCTAATCAAGTTTTGTGGCATTTAAGTTTCAAGTTTTACAGGATCACCTATTCACCCCCCCTCTAGGTGCTCTCAATTGGTATCAGAGTCGTTCTCTTCAAGAAAGGGACTAACCGCCCGAAGAGATGGATCCTAGGGACAAGGGGATTGTGATCAATGATAAGGAGAAGGAGTCCTTCGTCAACAAGTCGAAAGATGACAAGCCTACCGACTCGAGCTCGGGCCACAAACGAAAAGATGGAAAGAAGAAGAAGACGGGGCGCATCAAGGAGATTGTCTACTACGACGACAGCGACGAGTCCTCTTCTTCTCAAAAGGACGACGACAACGACTACGAGAAAAAGAAGACGGTTAACTCAAACTTCTCTTTCGATTATTCTCGTATTCCGCATAGCTCAAATGCACATTTGCTTTCCATTCCACTTGGTAAACCTCCTCATTTTGATGGAGAGGACTACGGATTTTGGAGTCACAAAATGCGTAGTCACTTGTTCTCTCTCCATCCTAGTATATGGGAGATAGTAAAAAGTGGAATGAAATTTGATAGCTCGGATAGTCCTCTATCTATCAATGAACAGATTCATAAAAATGCACAAGCTACTACTGTGTTGTTAGCCTCATTGTGCAGGGACGAATACCATAAGGTGAGTAGCTTGGACAACGCCAAGCAGATCTGGGACACCCTCAAGATCTCACATGAGGGGAACGATGTCACCATGCTCACCAAGATGGAGTTGGTGGAAGGCGAACTCGGGAGATTCGCGATGATAAGAGGGGAGGAGCCAACACAGACATACAACAGGCTCAAGACCCTCGTCAACAAGATAAGGAGCTATGGAAGCATGCGATGGATGGACCACGACGTTGTCCGCCTAATGCTAAGGTCTTTTACCGTCCTTGATCCACATCTTGTGAACAATATTTGTGAGAATCCTAGGTACACAAAAATGACGCCCGAGGAGATCCTTGGAAAGTTCGTAAGCGGGCGGATGATGATCAAGGAGGCTAGATACGTCGACGATGCATTAAATGGCCCAATCCAAGAGCCTCAAACTATTGCTCTCAAGGCAACAAGGAGCAAGGAGGCGCTACCTAGCAAGGTGGCGCAAGTTGAGGCGGCCGGGCTTAATGATGAAGAGATGGCCCTCATCATCAAGCGATTCAAGACAGCGCTAAAGGGTCGCAAGGAGCACCCCAACAAGAACAAGACGAAGGGGAAGCGCTCCTGCTTCAAATGTGGTAAGATTGGTCATTTTATCGCAAATTGTCCCGATAATGATAGTGACCAGGAAAAGAAGAGTGGAAAGTGGGAAAATAAGAGGAATTACAAGAAGGCGAAGGGCGAGCCACATCTTGGAAAGGAGTGGGATTCGGATTGCTCCTCGTCCGACTCCGACAACGAAGGACTCGCCGCCACCACCTTCAACAAGTCATCTCTCTTTCCCAACGAGCATCACACTTGCCTCATGGCAAGGGAAAAGAAGGTAAGCACTCGTAATACTAGTACTTATGCTTCTTCAAGTGAGGATGAGTCTAGTGATGATGATGAAATAGATTATTCATGTTTATTCAAGGGCCTAGATAGAACCAAGGTTGATAAAATTAATGAATTAATTGATGCCTTGAATGATAAGAATAGGTTATTAGAAAAGCAAGAGGATCTTTTTTATGAAGAGCATGATAAATTTGTTAGTGCACAAAATTCTCTTGCTCTAGAAGTTAAAAGGAATGAAATGCTTCCTTGTGAACTATCTACTTGTCATGAAACCATTTCTACTTTAAAAGGTGCTAATGATTATTTAAATGCTAAACTAGAAGTAGCAAATAAATCTAACTCTTGTGTAGAACATGTTATGATTTGCAATAGGTGCAAAGATTTTAATGTTGATGCTTGTAGTGAACACCTAGCTTGCATTTCTAAATTAAATGATGAAGTGGCTAGTCTTAATGCCCAACTTAAGACTAGCAAGAGTGAATTTGACAAGCTAAAATTTGCAAGGGATGCCTACACGATTGGTAGACACCCCTCAATTAAAGATGGTCTTGGCTTCAAGAAGGAAGTCAAGAACTTAACAAGCCAAAAGGCTTCCATCTCCGCCAAGGAGAAAGGGAAGGCCCCTATGGCTAGTAGCGCTCAAAAGAACCATGCCTTCATGTATCATGATAGGAGACATTCTAGAAATGGCTATAGAAGTTATAATAATTTTGATTCTCATGTCATGGTTGCTTCTAGTTCCTCTATTATGCATGATAGAAACTTAGCTAGGAGAAATGTTGTTAATCATATGCCTAGAAGAAATATTGTTCATGTTCCTAGGAAAGTAATAAATGAACCTTCTACAATTTATCATGCTTTAAATGCTTCCTTTGCTATTTGTAGAAAGGATAGGAAGATAGTTGCTAGGAAATTAGGGGCCAAATGTAAGGGAGACAAGACTTGCATTTGGGTCCCTAAGACTATTGTGACTAACCTTGTAGGACCCAACATGAGTTGGGTACCTAAGACCCAAGCCTAAATTTTCCTTGCAGGTTTATGCATCCGGGGGCTCAAGCTGAATTATCGACAGCGGATGCACAAACCACATGACGGGGGAAAAGAGGATGTTCTCTTCCTACGTCAAGAACAAGGATCCCCAAGGTTCAATCATATTCAGTGATGGGAACCAAGGCAAGGTGAAAGGGTTAGGAAAAATTGCTATTTCATCCGAGCACTCTATTTCTAATGTGTTCTTAGTTGAGTCGCTTGGATATAACTTGTTGTCTGTAAGTCAATTATGTAATATGGGATATAATTGTCTATTCACAAATGTAGATGTGTCTGTCTTTAGAAGAAGTGATGGTTCATTAGCTTTTAAGGGTGTATTAGACAGCAAACTCTATTTAGTTGATTTTGCAAAAGAAGAGGCTGGTCTAGATGCATGCTTAATTGCTAAGACTAGCATGGGCTGGTTGTGGCATCGCCGCTTAGCACATGTGGGGATGAAGAACCTTCATAAGCTTCTAAAGGGAGAACATGTGATAGGTCTAACTAATGTTACTTTCGAAAAAGATAGACCTTGTGCAGCTTGTCAAGCAGGGAAACAGGTGGGAAGCTCTCATCATGCCAAAAACATGATGACAACATCAAGACCCCTGGAGTTACTTCATATGGACCTTTTCGGACCCGTCGCCTATCTAAGCATAGGGGGAAGTAAGTATGGTCTTGTTATAGTTGATGATTTTTCCCGCTTCACTTGGGTATTCTTTTTGCAGGATAAATCTGAAACCAAAGGGATCCTCAAGCGCTTCCTAACGAGAGCTCAAAACGAGTTTGAGCTCAAAGTGAAGAAAATAAGGAGCGACAATGGGTTCGAATTCAAGAACCTTCAAGTAGAGGAGTATCTTGAGGAGGAAGGAATCAAACACGAGTTCTCCGCTCCCTACACACCACAGCAAAATGGTGTGGTAGAGAGGAAGAACAGGACGCTTATAGACATGGCGAGGACGATGCTTGGAGAGTTCAAGACCCCCGAGTGCTTTTGGTCGGAAGCCGTGAACACGGCTTGCCACGCCATCAACCGGGTCTACCTTCATCGTCTCCTCAAGAAGACTTCGTATGAGCTACTAACCGGTAACAAACCCAATGTTTCGTATATTCGAGTTTTTGGGAGTAAATGCTACATTCTAGTGAAGAAGGGTAGGAATTCCAAATTTGCTCCCAAAGCCGTAGAAGGGTTTTTGTTAGGTTATGACTCAAATACAAAGGCGTATAGGGTCTTCAACAAATCATTGGGTTTGGTTGAAGTCTCTAGCGACGTTGTATTTGATGAGACTAATGGCTCTCCAAGAGAGGAAGTTGTTGATCTTGATGATGTAGATGAAGAAGACGTTCCAACGGCCGCAATGCGCATCATGGCGATTGGAGATGTGAGGCCAATGGAACAAAAGGAGCAAGATCAACCTTCTTCCTCAACAATGGTGCATCCCCCAACTCAAGAAGATGAACAGGTTCATCAAGAGGAGGCGTGTGATCAAGGGGGAGCACAAGAGGATCAAGTAATGGAGGAAGAAGCACAACCGGCACATCCAACCCAAGTCCGAGCGATGATTCAAAGGGATCATCCCGTCGACCAAATTTTGGGTGACATTAGCAAGGGAGTAACTACTCGATCTCGATTAGTTAATTTTTGTGAGCATTACTCCTTTGTCCCTTCTATTGAGCCTTTCAGGGTAGAGGAGGCCTTGCTAGATCCGGACTAGGTGTGGGCCATGCAAGAGGAGCTCAATAACTTCAAGAGAAATGAAGTTTGGACACTGGTGCCTCGTCCCAAGCAAAATGTTGTGGGAATCAAGTGGGTGTTTCGCAACAAACAAGACGAGCACGGGGTGGTGACAAGGAACAAGGCACGACTTGTGGCAAAAGGTTATGCCCAAGTCGCAGGTTTGGACTTTGAGGAGACTTTTGCTCCTGTGGCTAGGCTAGAATCCATTCGTATATTGCTAGCATATGCCGCTCACCATTCTTTCAGGTTGTTCCAAATGGATGTGAAGAGCGCTTTCCTCAATGGGCCAATCAAGGAGGAGGTGTACATGGAGCAACCCCCTGGCTTCGAGGATGAACGGTACCTCGACCACGTGTGTAAGCTCTCTAAGGCGCTCTATGGACTTAAGCAAGCCCCAAGAGCATGGTATGAATGCCTTAGAGACTTTTTAATTGCTAATGCTTTCAAGGTCGGGAAAGCCGATCCAACTCTTTTTACTAAGACATGTGATGGTGATCTTTTTGTGTGCCAAATTTATGTCGATGACATAATATTTGGTTCTACTAACCAAAAGTCTTGTGAAGAGTTTAGCAGGGTGATGACTCAAAAGTTTGAGATGTCGATGATGGGCGAGTTAAGCTATTTCCTTGGGTTCCAAGTGAGGCAACTCAAGGATGGGACCTTCATCTCCCAAACGAAGTACACGCAAGACTTGATCAAGCGGTTTGGGATGAAGGACGCCAATCCCGCAAAGACTCCAATGGGAACCGACGGACACACCGCCCTCAACAAAGGAGGTAAGTCCGTTGATCAAAAGGCATACCGGTCTATGATAGGGTCTTTACTTTATTTATGTGCTAGTAGACCGGATATTATGCTTAGCGTATGCATGTGTGCTAGATTTCAATCCGATCCGAGAGAATGTCACTTAGTGGCGGTGAAGCGAATTCTTAGATATTTAGTCGCTACGCCTTGCTTCGGGATCTGGTATCCAAAGGGGTCTACCTTTGACTTGATTGGATATTCAGACTCTGACTATGCTGGATGTAAGGTCGATAGGAAGAGTACATCGGGGACGTGCCAATTCTTAGGAAGGTCCCTGGTGTCATGGAGCTCTAAGAAACAAACTTCCGTTGCCCTATCCACCGCTGAGGCCGAGTACGTTGCCGCAGGACAGTGTTGCGCGCAACTACTTTGGATGAGGCAAACCCTCAGGGACTTTGGCTACAATCTGAGCAAAGTCCCACTCCTATGTGATAATGAGAGTGCTATCCGCATGGCGGATAATCCTGTTGAACACAGCCGCACAAAGCACATTGACATCCGGCATCACTTTTTGAGAGACCACCAGCAAAAGGGAGATATCGAAGTATTTCATGTTAGCTCCGAGAACCAGCTAGCCGATATCTTTACCAAGCCTTTAGATGAGCAGACCTTTTGCATGTTGCATAGTGAGCTAAATGTCTTAGATTCGCGGAACTTGGATTGATTTGTAGCATACATATGCTTATGCCTTTGATCATGTTCCATATGCAATCTGTTGTTTATTTATGGTGCTCAGGTTGTACAAGCACTCCCCGGACCTTACAAGTCCATTTGCATGTAATGCACAAATTTAGGGGGAGATGTGCTACAACTTGACTCTTTGGGACTAACCATGTGCTTGAGTTTGCTTGATTTAGTCTCAAAGGTGAATTGAAAGGGAAAAGGTGGACTTGGACCATGCAAGACTTCCACTGCACTCCGATGAAAGAGTAACTTATTCCAAGTTCATCTCTATGCTCTTATTGCCTTTTTACTCTTAGTTGAAGATTTTGGTGAGGCAATGGGGTTAAAGGGCCAAAATTGATCCCGTTTTGGTGCTTGATGCCAAAGGGGGAGAAAATAAGGCCAAAGCAAGAAATGGATCAGCTACCACTTGTGAATTTTGAAAATAGTAGAGTTAGGGTTTTTGTTTGTCAAAATACTTCTATTTGTCTCTTATTGTCAAAAGTTGGTCTCTTGTGGGGAGAAGGCTTAATTATGGGAAAAAGGGGGAGTTTTTGAATCTTTGATCAATTTCTCTTGAAATATCTCTTTATGTTTCAACAAGTGTGTTTGACTTAGAGATAGGAAATTGAGTTTGATTTGCAAAAACAAACCAAGTGGTGGCAAAGGATGATCCATATATGCCAAATTTGAATCAAAACAATTTTGAGTTCTTATTTGGATTGATTTTGCACTTGTTCTACTTGCTTTATGTTGTGTTGGCATAAATCACCAAAAAGGGGGAGATTGAAAGGGAAATGTGCCCTTGGGCCATTTCTAAGTATTTTGGTGATTTAGTGTCCAACACAAGTGCCTAAGTGTTAAATGGTAGACAAAGTACAAATCAAGTACAAAGGTATGTTTCTCAGACTTAGTACATTGTTTTGGAGACTAATGTATTGTGTCTAAGTGCTGGAAACAGGAAAAATCAAGTTGAAATTAAAGATGGCTTTGTTCAGCCAAACTCAGCTCTGTCTGGGTGCACCGGACAATGTCCGGTGCGCCAGGCTGGCTCAGGCGAACTTGCTGCTCTCGGGAAGTGATTAACGGTGTACGGCTATAATTCACCGGACTGTCCGGTGAGCCAACGGTCGGCCAAGCGATCCACGCGAGACACGTGGCCGAGCCAACGGTCGGAAGGG
The DNA here is from genome assembly GCF_902167145.1 of Zea mays. Classification (NCBI taxonomy): domain Eukaryota; kingdom Viridiplantae; phylum Streptophyta; class Magnoliopsida; order Poales; family Poaceae; genus Zea; species Zea mays. Next base: position 88,807,774 of record NC_050099.1, on the reverse strand, counting down.
GGCACCGGACTATCCGGTGTGCACCGGACAGTGTCCGGTGCGCCAACGGCTCCAAAGCGCCAACGGTCGGCTTCGCCAAAGAAGCAAAGAAATCCGCACCGGACAGTGTCCGGTGGTGCACCGGACTGTCCGGTGGTGCACCGGACTGTCCGGTGGTGCACCGGACTGTCCGGTGCGCCAGGCGACAGAAGGCAAGATTGCCTTCCTGGAATGCTCTCAACGGCTCCTAGCTGCCTTGGGGCTATAAAAGGGACCCCTAGGCGCATGGAGGAGTACACCAAGCATTCTCTAAGCATTCCTAAGCACCAAGACTTCGATTCCGCGCATTTGATTCTTTGTGATAGCAACTAGAGCTTCATTTGAGTTGTGAACTCGCCGGGTTGTGTTGTGAGCTCTTGTTGCGACTTGTGTGCGTGTTGGTACTCGGATTTTGTGTCTTGTGTGCGTTGCTCATCCCTTCCTTACTCCGTGCTTCTTTGTGAACTTCAAAGTGTAAGGGCGAGAGGCTCCAAGTTGTGGAGATTCATCGCAAACAGGATATAGTAAAGCAAAGCAAAACACCGTGGTATTCAAGTGGGTCTTTGGACCGCTTGAGAGGGGTTGATTGCAACCCTCGTCCGTTGGGACGCCACAACGTGGACTAGGCAAGCATTGAACTTGGCCTAACCACGGGATAAACCATTGTGTCTATCTGTGATTGATCTTCTTGTGGTTATCGTGTCTTGCAAAGACTCTTCTCTAGCCACTTGGCATTCTTGTGCTAACTCCTAATCAAGTTTTGTGGCATTTAAGTTTCAAGTTTTACAGGATCACCTATTCACCCCCCCCCCCCTCTAGGTGCTCTCAGATTTTCTACCTCTTTTAACAAGAATAAAACATTTGCTACCAAAGACTCTAAATTATGAAATATTGGGCTTTTTACCGGTGAGGAGTTCATATGATGTCTTCTTGAGGATTCGGTGAAGGTAGAGCCGATTGATGGAGTAGCAAGCGGTGTTAATCGCCTTGGCCCAAAATCGGTCTGGTGTCTTGTACTCATCAAGCATGGTCCTCGCCATGTCAAGTAGAGTTCTATTCTTCCTCTCCACTACACCATTTTGTTGTGGTGTGTAGGGGGAAGAGAACTCATGCTTGATTCCCTCCTCCTCAAGGAAGCCTTCAATTTGTGAGTTCTTGAACTATGTCCCATTGTCGCTTCTTATTTTCTTGATTCTCAATCCGAACTCATTTTGAGCCTGTCTCAAGAATCCCTTTAAAGCCTCTTGGGTTTGAGATTTTTCCTGTAAAAAGAATACTCAAGTGAAGCGAGAATAGTCATCCACAATTACAAGACAATACTTACTCCCGTCGATGCTTATGTAAGCGATCAGGCCAAATAAATCCATGTGGAGTAGCTCAAGCAGCCTGTCAGTCGTCATGATGTTCTTGTGTGGATGGTGAATACCAACTTGCTTTCCTGCTTGACATGCGCTACAAACTTTGTCTTTCTCAAAATGAACATTTGTTAGTCCCAAAATGTGTTCTCCCTTTAGAAGCTTGTGAAGATTCTTCATCCCAACATGAGCTAGTCGGCGATGCCAGAGCCAACCCATATTAGTCTTAGCAATTAAGCAAGTATCCAGTTCAGCTCTATTAAAATCAACTAAGTATAGCTGACCCTCTAATACTCCCTTAAATGCTACTAAATCATCACTTCTTCTAGAGACAGTAACACCTAAATCCGTAAAAAGACAATTGTAACCCATTTTGCATAATTGAGATACAGAAAGCAAAATGTAATCTAAAGAGTCTACAAGAAAAACATTGGAAATAGAATGGTCAGGAGATATAGCATGTTGGGGACTTGTTCTCAAATGCTATGAATTAAGAACAAGGCAACATAAAATGTTAAATATCAATGCCCTTCGTCCGCTGAAGCATTATCTCCTCAAGGATTTAATGAACTTCGGACGAAGACCATGAGCAGAATTTTACGAAGGTTTTACCTTCGTAATTAAACTAATATAAAATGTGAATCGTCAAAGATAAACATATCAAAAATAAATGACATGATTCGCATATCTTATTAAATGAATCTAAGATGTTTGAACATAATGTTTAGGTACATTTATACCTTTGCCTTGACAAATAATAATTCCCGAGTAATGCGTTTGCAATTACAGGAATGCGTGAACAGTAAAGGAATATCGTTCACTATTTATAGGCACAGGACACAGCCTGTGAGGAATTACAATCATGCCCCTCATAAAAGTTTACAACATTGACTCAAACCCTTATGGACTAAAAGGTCATTCTATCTTTAAGTCGGTTCGATCCTTCATCTTCGGATATGCTGTAATACCAAAGCTTCATGAATGGTACCTTCGGCATCACGTACGAGCAGCTTCAGCCGAAGCTGTTTCTTTCCGCAGGACCTTCGGCGACGAAGCATGGTCCCAACAGTAGCCCCTTCGCGGTGCTAGATCGTTTTTTGTAACGAGCTTGATCCGTGAAAAAAGTCTCTTAGGCTTCAGGAAGCCGAAGGTCCAAAAAACACCTTCCCTGAGCTCGTTGTCGAGAAACGATACAGTTTTCGAGCGCGGAGCGGTCCCACCATACAGGTTCACTTTTTGGTTTTTGCGGCCCACCGTGCAGTGGGTGCGAGCGACTGTTTTCCCGGTGTAAAAATCCTGACGATTCATCTTCTTACCTGCAGCACTATATAAACAGACAGGTAGGTGTGAAGTTACCACAACATTCATTGCTATTGCACTGTTTTGCTGCCAAAATTTTAACGACAACCGAAGCTTGACTTTCGCATTCAAACGAAGCTCCAGCTTAGTCTCTGCTTCGTCAGAAGAAGAGCTTCGGAAAAAAGGTTATTAATTTGCAAGGAATTTTTAAGAAATTCAAAATCAAATGGCCAGAGTGCGCTCTACTGCTAGAGTTGAGCGTGATGGAGATGAGGCCGAAGCTGTTGAAGATGTTCCAATTTCTGAAGCGATGAAGCGCTCCGGGCTAGTTACAGCAGAGGACACACCTGCTGCCGAAGCAACACAAGCTGATGTTGAAGAAGTTGGTTCTGAGGATGAACTCAGCTGCGGGGTACCAACTAAACCTAGTCATTTGGACTTTGGAAAGTCCACCATCTCTGAAGCTGACCTTCCAAAAATGATGAAGCTGGGCTACTTCAGCGAAGCAAAAAAGGAGCTGGTTCGTTTTGGCAGAGAGGAAACTACTCCGAAGCCGGAAAAGAATGAAGTGGTAGTGTTCAAAAGCTTCTTTAAAGCAGGATTAAGATTTCCTTTGAATGAGATGATTGCTGATGTTTTGAAGAAATTTGGGGTTTACCTTCATCAGCTGACCCCTAATGCCATTGTTAGATTAAGTGTTTATATCTGGGCCCTTCGTAGTCAAGGAGTGGAACCGTTCGGCGAAGGTTTCTGCCGAGTCCATGAACTACACTATCAGACTAAAGCCAGGGGAGATGGTCTTCATGAGAATTTTGGATGTTACAACTTTGCTTATCGCAAGACTACGAAGTTTCCAGTGATAAGCTACCGAAGCAAGTGGCCAGTCGAATGGAAATCTGAGTGGTTTTATGTTAAAGCTGATAAAGATGAAGATAAACTGGTCCAGAGTCCACTGGAGCTAACCTTCGGAGAAACGAGGCCCCGATGCAACATGATAAGGGGGAGCCCGAGCCAAATTGCTATGGCTGAATTTCGCGTGATTTCAGATCACAATGGCACTAGAGACTTGGTACAGGAATTTCTGGCTTTTAAAGTGTTCCCAACAATGAGGGATTGGGAAATGCCGAAGCTGGAGGGGGAAAAGAAAAAGGGAGAACTTATTCGACTGCCTTATTTTTACAAGTTTAAGAAACACTTTAAAAAACCCTGCCAGGAGTGGTTGAACTCAATCGAGATTATGTGCAATGATATCCTCGGAAATTATTCTAAGAAGGAAGATCAGTTGATGACAGCAGCCTTCGGTAGTCGCCCCAAACGAAGGTTGAATCGGATGTTAGATGCCTTGAACTTTGACTATCCTGATTACGAGCAACTAGGCGGAGATGCGGAAGGCCCGAAGAGAAAAAGAATTGCCAGCGCCCTTGCCAAGGAAAGCACCAAATTGGCCAAAAAGAAAAAAGAAATTTCTGAAAAGCTGAGCCCTGAGCCGAAGGTAGCTGCTTCAAGAAAAAGAAAAGTTGCATCTCCAGAACCAAAGACATTGGTCCGAGAGGAGGAAGTTCCTGCAACACCTTCTGCTGCCGAAGTAGAAGAGATTCTGAAGGTAATGACTGAATCTTTGCCTGTCAAGCTAAGTCCGCTGGCACCGGAACTGACGAAGTTTTTTCAGAAGGACAAAGAAGCTTCGGCAGCAGAAAGTCCTGCAAAGCCAAAAAAAGCAAAGAATTATCCAAGTGACAGATGTTATACATCAGACACCACCGTCAAAAATTGTTATTGCCGAAACCGCCGAAGCCGAAGCCGCCACAGCCGAAGCTATCGGAGCCGAAACCACTGAAGTTGAAACCGCCGGAGCTGAAGCTACCGGAGCCGAAGCCACCGGAGCCGAAGCCGGGACCACCGAAGATTCGAACCTGGAAACCACACTTGATGTTATTGACAATATACTTCTGAAAATGGTTGAAGAAGAAGCTGCTGTGGCTGCGGTGAACACGGCTACTGAAAAAGGAAAAGAGCAGGCTGAAGACATTTTGGAGGAAGGGAATTTTAACTTTCAGGATTTACTTGGACAAGAATTAACAAGTACTGAAAAAGAAGAGCTGAAGAAATATGCCATATCCTGTGGATATAAACTAGGGTCTATGCTATTTGGTGGGGTCAACGAAGGGAAGCTAAGATGCCTTCGGAATCGGCCAAAGTTGTTAGGACCTTCTCCAAAAGCGTTGGCCTGCCGAAGATAGAAGCGGACCTGTGCAGGTACTAGCGACAACATATCGCCGGTAGCTTGCTCTATGCTAACTTTAAGGTAAAAATATTATTATTATTTTATTATTATTATTTTTATGTCGTTTCTGACGAAGGTTGTTTTGGCAGAGTATACTATTAAGTAAAGTGCTAAAAATGCAACAAGATCTTGAAGAGGAGAAAAACAAAGCTATCATCAAAGATTTAGAAGACAAAGTTGAAAATTACGAAGCTGTTCTGAAGAAGAAGGACTTCGTCATTCAGGATCTTGAAATCATAGCTAAAGAACACGAAGCTGCTTTAGAAAAGAAAGACTTCGTTATTCATTCTATGGAAGGCTCCTTGGCTGAGGTCCTTGCCGAAAATGACAGTTTAAAGAATGAATTACTCAAAAAGTCAGAAAAATCTGAGCAGGAAAAGAAGAACCTTGAAACAAGTCTCAAGACTGAGATCGAGAAAAATTCAAATTTGCAAAAATCATTGAAGGAACTTCAAGAGAAATGCCTAAATTTCGGCAGCCGATGCGTTCAGCGGCTGAAGGATGTGTTTCAGGAGAAAACCTTGATAAGGTTTTTGTTCAATAACAAAGATGTTTTTGCATGGTCAGCCAATGATCTCTGCGGAGTTAATAGAGATGTTATTGAGCACTCGCTCAATGTCGATCCATCCTTCAGACCCAGAAAGCAAAGGCTTCGGAAAATATCAGATGATAAGGCCGAAGGTGCTCGCAACGAAGTCAAAAGACTCCTCAGTGCAGGAGTTATCAGAGAAGTGAAGTACCCAGAATGGCTAGTTAACACTGTTATGGTAAAAAAGGCCAATGGCAAGTGGCGAATGTGCATCGATTTTACAGATCTTAACAAGGCTTGTCCGAAGGATGAATTCCCACTACCAAGGATAGACTCTTTAGTTGATGCAGCAGCTTCTTCAGAGCTCATGAGTCTGTTAGACTGTTATTCAGGCTATCACCAAATTTGGATGAAGAAGGAAGATGAGCCGAAGACTAGCTTCATAACTCCAAGTGGCACATATTGCTATCTTTGGATGCCTGAGGGGCTCAAAAACGCTGGAGGTAGTTTCAGCCGAATGACTGCGAAGGTTCTCCAATCTCAAATAGGCAGAAATGTGCTAACTTATGTTGATGACATCATTGTAAAAAGCACAAAGCAGGAGAATCATATTGCTGATCTGCAGGAGACCTTCGCCAGTTTCAGGCAAGCTGGCTTAAAGTTAAATCTAGAAAAATGTGTCTTCGGAGTGAAGAAGGGGAATTTTCTTGGATGCTTGGTTTCAACAAAGGGAATTGAAGCTAATCCAAGTAAAATTGAAGCTATACTTCGGATGGAGCCACCAACTACAAAGAAGGGGGCTCAAAGATTGACAGGAAGATTGGCATCTCTCAATAGATTTATATCTAGATCAGCAGAGAGAAACTTACCATTCTTCGAAGTGCTGAAGTCAGCCGAAGTCTTTCAATGGGGATCAATCCAGCAGAAGGCTTTCGAAGAACTGAAACAATATTTAATAGATCTAACAACATTGACTCCGCCAATGCCAGGGGCTCCTTTATTATTATATGTGGCAGCTTCGCACTCAGCGGTAAGTGCAGCGCTTGTCCAGGAGAAGCTTGATGGTCAAGTCAAGAGGCAGGCCCCAATATATTTTGTTTCCGAGGTTCTTAGTTTATCAAAGAAAAATTATACAGAGCTGGAGAAGGTACTATATGCTGTCTTGATGGCCTCCAGGAAGCTTCGACACTATTTCCAAGCTTACAACATAATTGTTCCTTCTTCACAACCTCTGAAGGATATTATGAGGAACCGAGAAGCTACTGGAAGGATTGGAAAATGGGCTGCAGAGCTCAACGAATTTTGTATTGAATATGTTCATAGATCTTCGATTCAGTCCCAGGCGTTGGCAGACTTCATTGCTGACTGGACGCCAGGGGCTCAGGAGGAGGAAACGAATAAAGACAACGAAGCCTGGACAGTGTTTTGTGATGGATCTTGGGGAACCTTCGGAGCAGGAGCGGCTGCTGTGTTGGTCTCACCTTCCAAAGTCAAAACTTGTTATGCGGCAAAGCTTGATTTTAGTTGCACAAATAACATTGCTGAGTACGAAGCATTGATTCTAGGTCTTCGGAAGTTAAAAGCAATGGGAATCAGAAGGGCATACTTAAAACTGATTCCCAGGTTGTTTCGGGTCATATTGACAAGAGTTGCAAGGCTAAGGATCCGAAGCTTGAAAAATATCTGGATATGGTTCGAAGAGTTGAAGCTTCCTTCGAAGGGTTTTCTGTCAAAAATATCCCTCGAGGACAAAACGAGCATGCTGATTTGCTAGCTAAGTCAGCAGCACAGGGGCTGCCTTTACCTTCGGATGTGTTCTTCGAAACAATAAAAGCACCTTCGGTGGAACTTCTTGAAAGAGCAGTCCTCAATATATCTCCTGTTTTTAGCGAAGATTGGAGAACCGAGATCATCTCTTACCTTCAGGGTAAATTCCTTTCAGATGACGAAGCCTACAACAAGAGAATAGAGGCAAGAGCTCGTCCATATGTCATAATAGAAGGGGAGTTGTACAAGCATGGAGTTTGTGCTCCGCTACTCAAATGTTTATCCAGAGCCGAAGGTATAGAGTTAATGAAAGAAATACATGCAGGCCTGTGTGGATCTCACATCGGATCTAGGCCGTTACTTGGAAAAATTTTCCGCCAAGGATTTTATTGGCCGAAGGCAGCTTCGGATGCAGCAGAATTGGTTCAGAAGTGCGAAGGTTGTCAGAAATGTGCAAAAGATCAAAAACAACCTTCGTCCTTAACACAGCTCATACAACCCACTTGGCCATTGCAAAGGTGGGGCCTTGACTTGTTAGGTCCGTTACCACCGGCTCAGGGGAACCTGAGATATGTTGTAGTAGCTGTGGAATATTTTTCTAAATGGATTGAGGCGAAGCCTTTAGCCACAATAACTTCGGCCACTGTCCAAAAGTTTTTCTGGCAGAATATTGTTTGTCGTTTCGGGGTGCCAAAGGCTATCACTGTGGATAATGGGACACAATTTGACTCCGAAGCTTTCAGGAATTTCTGTGACCAAATTGGTACGAAGATCCATTTTGCATCAGTTAGGCACCCGGAGTCAAATGGACTCGTTGAAAGAGCCAACGGCATTATAATGACAGGAATAATGAAGTTAATCTTCAACCAACCCAGGGGAAAATGGCCAGATCAGTTAACCAAAGTGGTGTGGAGCCATAACACAACAACATCAAGGTCTACGGGCTTCACTCCATTCAAGTTATTATTTGGTGACGAAGCAATAACTCCAGAGGAAGCTAAAACCGGATCAATAAGGATAGTAGCTTCGGCAGAATCAGATTCCGAAGCTGCTTATTCTATAGAAAAAGATGCTTTAGAAGGGATCAGACTACAAGCCGTGGAGAACATCAGTAAATATCAAGCCGAAACAATTAAATGGCGGGATAGAAAGGTTCGGCTAAAAAATATTGAGCCAGGACACTTGGTGCTTCGAAGAGTAGCCAACCCAGAAACAGTGGGCAAGTTGCAGTTGAAATGGGACGGACCTTTCTTAGTAGCATCTTCGTCAAGACCCGGTTCATACAGATTGAAGGATATGGACGGCAACGACATTCCCAGGTCTTGGAATGCGGATGAGCTTCGGCGATATTATGTATAACTTGATGTAATTTTTCATATTTTTTATTTTTCTTTCATGGCACCCTTTTCCTTTCCGAAGGGGGAGAAAGGTTTTTAATGGGGCCAGCACATGTAATTTCCTTTTTTAGTTCTATAAGAGCAAAATCCCCCAAGGAATGTAAATGTAAAAGCTGAGAGCGCACCATCGAGTGCCAAAAAGTAAAGGCGCAGAAGCTCCAAAGACGTTCCTAAGGGAATGCAGAGCTTACAGCGAAAAATCAACGCTGATTCCGCCAAAAGTAAAGGCGAAGAAGCTCCAAAGTCGTTCCTAAGGGAATGCAGAGCTTACAGCGAAAAATCAACGCTGATTCCGCCAAAAGTAAAGGTGAAGAAGGTCCAAAGTCGTTCCTAAGGGAATGCAGAGCTGAGGTGTGATTGTTTTTAAGAAAATAATGGCTATGAACATAGCTTCGGATACGTGTTTGGCCATTCATTTGCACATCACATTACATCATAGCATTTGCATTCATAAACATTCATCTAGGCATATGCAGGATAATCATCTTCATGGCATAAATGGTCGTTTCGGCAAAAAGAAAAAAAAAGAGAGAAAGGAAAATGTTGTTCTCTATGCTTCGTTGCGTACGAAAAGAAGGGAAGGTGTTTTTTCGCCTTCGGCTCAAAAGAAAATTTCGTCCACATCAAAGCATTTCTCATACATCAATGGAAGGATAAGGATATATAACAAGGTATGAACAGAATTCATTAAAGACAAGTTTTAGTTACATTTACAAAAGTTATCTCAAAAGTTTCTCAAGTACTGTCTACAGTCTACTATCTAAATCTACAAGGAGCTTCGGCTTCGGCGTCATTTTTGATCATCAGCTTCGGCTTCGTCATCCTACACGAATAGGGTCGTTGTAAGTCAAAATCAAGTTTACAGGAAAGGGTAAGCACAAGGTATGGTTTCTTACTGGATCAAGGTGGCTACGAGCTTCGTCTCCAGCCTTCTCTCGTCCACCTTTTGTCCATATCATTTTTACAAATCGATTCGAGATACTTCGGGCGAGATCAGGGATGTCATCCAGGATTGATGGTGATAAAGTGAAATTTGGCCTATTGACAATCTTCCCATGATCACAGCCAGCCTTCAGGAAGGCTGCAGCAGTCCCTCGAGAAGCCACCCAGGCACAAAAGTCGCCATGCCCAGCTATGACTTCGTCGAGCTCGTCAATCTCCCCCTCAATATGTTCGAAGGTTTTCGATAGATCTTCAGCCGAGGGGGTGAATTTTTCACTGCTGGCTCCAACTGAGTAAAAAATCTTTCTTAATCGTTGAATGCAGTTGTTGCTAAATTCCAAGCATTTTTCTTGAAGACTTGTCAGTAGTTTTCTCAAATCTGAATTCTGTTGAGCTTCGGCTTCAAGTTTTGCATTAAGATCTTGTTTTTCTCGCTCGAACTGCTCAGACTGGCGGAGAAGCTTCGTATTCAGTTCTGTTATTTTTGCTTCGGCTTCCGCCAATAAACCTTCGGTTGCCTGAAGCTCAAAATTCTTTTTCTCAAAAGCATCTGTTTGCTCCTTTATTTTGCTTTCCAAATTTTTTATTATAACTTCGTGCTTTTTATCTTCAAAATCTTGCTGCATTTGCAAGGCTTTGCTCAATAGCATACTCTACACGAACACAACCTTCGTCAGACATGTTTTTATTTTTCTAAACAATAAAAGTTAAAGGACAAGTTATTCACCTTGAAGTTGGAGTAAAATAAACTACCAACGACATGTTGTCGTCGGTAGCGGCTGATGTCTGTTTCTAGCTTCGGGAATCCAATACTCTTGGACAGAGTACTGATAACTTTGGCCCCTGTTTGATCTCGAATACACTCTAATTTCTCATCATCAACGCCTCCGAAGAGGAGTGCCCCAGGTTTGTATCCACAGGATTTGGCATACTCTCTAAGCTCTTCTATTTCAGCTTCTGATAAATGTTCTCCAACTAAGTTCTGGAACTCGAAGGCTTCCTTTTCTGAAGCTTCATCAGCAATTTCTTTTCCTTTCTTTGACGCTGTAGTCACGACCTCTTCGGCAGCAGCGGTAGCTTCTTCTGCAGCCATGTCTAGCAGTATTTGATCAATATGTTCAATTGTGCTCTCCAGGTTCAAATCTTCAGCTGAGGCAGCTTCGACAGCTGCGGCCTCCGAAGGTGCAATTTCAATATCTGTGCCCTCTGCAGTCGCCGGCGTTTTCTGCGCTGAAGCTCTTGGTGGCGTCTTATCAATTACCTCTGTTACAGTGATAATTCTTTGTTTTTTTGCCTTGATTGTCTTCTTCGATTTTTCGGGCTCCTTGTCCTTCTAAAAAAACTTTGTCAGTTGAGGGCCCAGTGGACTTAGCTTCGCAGGTAAGGATTCAGTCATTACCTTCAGAATTTCCTCAACGACAGCAGCAGAAGGTGATGCGGGGGTTTCTTCTGCTTCGGATATTTGTTGCTTCGGAGAAGGAGCTGTCCTCTTCTTCAGAATTTTCTTCTTTGGTTCTTTTTCATCATTCACGGCCTCAGTTATCCTTTTTCTTTTTTGACCCCCAGCACCTTTGTTCAGGTTTTCATAATCAGGGTAATCAAAGTCCAAGGCGTCCAAAACTCGATTTAGCCTTCGTTTCGGACGGATGCCGAAGGCTGCGGTCATCAGTTGATCTTCTTTTTTGGAATAATTGCCAAGTATTTCATTACACATTGCTTCAATTGTTTCCAGCCATTCTTGGCAAGGTGCTTTAAAGTATTTCTTAAATTTGAAATAGTAAGGCAAACGCACAAGTTCACCTTCTTTCTTTTTCCCCTTCAGCTTCGGCATTTCCCATTCTTTTAAACTAGGAAAAATTTGGAAAGCCAAGAACTCTTGAACCAGGTCTCTTGTACTAATATGCTCTGCAACAATTCTGAATTCATCCATTGCTTTTTGTGTGGTACCATCTACTGACATGTTGCAGAGAGGCCGGGTTTCTCCGAAGATTAGTTCGAGTGGACTTTGCACGAGCTTCTCCTTGTCATCATTAACCTTGACATAGAACCACTCGGATTTCCACCCCGCTGCCCATTTACTCCGATAGCTGATTACAGGAAACTTCGTAGTTTTCCGATAAGCAAAATTGTAGCAGCCAAAATTGTCATTCAATCCATCCTTTCTAGCCTTCGTCTGGTAATGCAGCTCGTGAACCCGGCAAAAGCTGTCCGCAAACGGTTCCACTGTTTGGCTTCGGAGTGCCCAGATATAAACACTGAGCCTAACGATAGCGTTAGGGGTCAGTTGGTGAAAATAAATACCAAATTTCTTCAGCACCTCTGCAATAATCCCATGAAGGGGGAATCTTAATCCAGCCTTTAAAAAGCTCTTAAAATGACAATTTCATCTTTTTCCGGCTTCGGGGTAGTCTCTTCTCCCCCGAAGCGTAATAGCTTCTTCTGATCCTCATTAAAAAAGCCTGATTTTACCATTTTGGAGAGATCAGCCTTCGAAACGGTAGATTTTCCAAAGTCCAAGTGGCTGGGTTTGCTTGGCATGGCAAAACGATAATCGTCCTCGGGATCAGTTTCCTCAATAACTTCTTCTTCCACTCCAGCAACTGCTTGTTTTGCTTGTTCTGCATCTTCACTAGGGATCTCTTCAGAAACCACCAGCCCGGATCGTTGCATGGCTTCGGAGATGGGAACAGTCTCCGAAGCTTCAGTTTCACCACCCTCACGCTCAACCCTGGCGGTGGAACCACTCTGGCCATTTCACTATGAACTTGTGAAACTTTAATACTTTCTTCCTCCGAAGCAGGTTTCAAGCTGGAGCTTCGTTCAATTCCGACAGACAAGCTTCGGCGATGGTTAAAAATTTTGGCAGCAAAACAGTACAAATAGCAATGAATGCTGTGGTAACTTCACACCTACTCGTTTGTTTATATAGTGCTGCAGGTAAGAAGGCGAGGCGCCAGAATTTTTACACCAGGCGGACACCCGCTTGCACTCGCTGCGTGGTGGACCGCAGAGACCGAACAGTAACTCTGCAAGGTGGGGCCGCTACGCGTTGGAAGATTAAATCGTTTCTCGACAACGAGCTCAGGGAAGGTGTTTTTTAGACCTTCGACGCTCCGAAGCTTAAGAGACTTTTTTCACGGATCAAGCTCGTTACGAAAAACGATCTAGCACCGCGAAAGGGGCTACTGTTGGGTTCATACTTCGTCGCCGAAGGTCTTATAGGAAGGAGTGGTCCTCGGCTGAAGTTATTTGTATAAGATAGCCGAAGGTTCCTCTTCGTGAAGCTTCGGCATTACAAACCGACTTAAAGATAAAATGACCTTTTAGTCCATAAAGGTCTGAGTCGATGTTGTAAATTTTTATAAAGGGCATACTTGTAATTCCTCACAGGCTGCGTCCTGTGTCTATAAATAGTGAACAGTATTCCGTTACTGTTCACGCATTCTGAGGATTGCAATCGCATTTCTGGGGATTCAACCTTTGTCAAGGCATAGGTATTCTTGTATTTGATGATTCAATATAGTAAATAAATATAATATAATTAATCTATGATTTATTTACCTATATTATACCTTTTTGTATTATCTTATAAATCTTTATTGAAATTTTATTACGAAGGTTTGACTTCGTAATTATATTCTTACCAACCTTCGTCCAAGATCCATTATCCCGAAGGGAATAATGTTTTAAGGACGTAGGGCGTTATTATTTAATATTTTATGTTGCCTTGCTCTTGATGCATAGCATTTGAGAACAAGTCTCCAACACACCTTTAGCTGAAAACCTGCCCAGCACCTTGGAATATATTGAAGGCGAGGTTGATGCTCTTGACGAAGTTATTGCTGGGCATGCTGACTTCTACGCTCTGGTAGCTTCTCGAGGCACAGCTACCGCTTTTCTGAAGGCTGGCTGTACGCACGGAAAAATTGTAAATAGACCAAACTTCAGCTTGTCAGTAGCAGATTTGGTTGATATCCTAAGCCTAGCCCGAAGCATCGGAAATAGATTTATGACCTAGATTTGGGTAAATGGCGGGCGAAAAATGGCTGGTGACGAAGCTCGAAGCCACCTTAAGCTGGTGAGAAACTTATATTTGTTACTTTTACCTTCTCCTTGAAATTGGCACCTTTCTTATTCTGCTTTTTAATATGTGCAGGATGACGAAGCTGAAGTATGACGGGCTGAAGCTTAATAGTTGCTATAATAGACTTTTCCTGTAAAAAATTCTAGAGAGATCTTTGTAATATAATTGTGGAAGAAAAACTTATGTAAATTTGTACATACCTTGTAATATATCTTGTCTCCTTTATCCGTGTACAATCTGCTTTGCTGTGAACGAAACTATACTTTTGAGCCGAAGGCGAAAAACACCTTCCCTTCTTTTCGTACACAACGAAGCATGAAAATTTGCTCTTTCTTCGAAGTTTTTCCTCATTGCCGAAGTATCTGTCTTTTTTGTGTGGTATGATGATGATGATTCTATATATGTCTAAATGAATGTTTATGAATGCAAATGACATGATGTAATGTATCGTGCAAATGAATATCGGAACACATATTCAAAACCATAATCATAGCCCTTCATCCCCTTGGGAATGATTCAAATCTTTTTGCCCTTTACTTTTCGGCTTCACCGTTTACTTTTCGGTGTATCCGCGCTGACTTTTCGCTGTAAGCCTCCCTTAGGAGCTTCTTCGCCTTTTACTTTCGGCGGAATCAGCGTTTATTTTTCGTTGTAAGCCTCCCTTAGGAGCTTCTTCGCCTTTTACTTTCGGCAGAATCAGCGTTTATTTTTCGCTGTAAGCCTCCCTTAGGAGCTTCTTCGCCTTTTACTTTCGGCGGAATCAGCGTTTATTTTTCGCTGTAAGCCTCCCTTAGGAGCTTCTTCTCCTTTTACTTTCGGCGGAATCAGCGTTTATTTTTCGCTGTAAGCTCTGCATTCCCTTAGGAACGACTTTTGAGCTTCTCCCTGTTTTCTTTTCTTTTTCCTTTGCATTTACATTTACATTTTTGGGGGATATCACTCTTTGTAGAATTGAAATAAGGAAAAGAAAAATTACATGTTGTGGCCCCATTAAAAACCTTTCTCCCCCTTTGGAAAGGAAAAGGGTGCCACAAAAAAGGATAGAAAAAATTACATCAAGCTAAACATAATATCGTCGAAGCTAATCCGCATTCCATGATCTAGGAATGTCGTTGCCGTCCATATCCTTCAATCTGTAGGAACCGGGTCTTGACGAAGATACTATCAAAAAAGGTCCTTCCCACTTCAGCTGTAATTTGCCTACTGTCTCAGGGTTGGCTACCCTTCGGAGCACCAAGTGTCCTGGTTTAATGTTCTTCAGCCTAACCTTTCTATCACGCCATTTTATTGTTTCAGCTTGGTATTTGTTGATGTTTTCCACAGCTTGAAGCCTGATTCCTTCTATAGCATCTTTTTCCACAGAGTAATCAGCTTCATCTTCACCTTCTGTCGAAGCTACTATTCTTATTGATCCTGCTTTGGCTTCTTCCGGAGTTATTGCTTCGTCACCGAATAATAGTTTGAATGGCGTAAAGCCTGTTGATCTTGATACTATTGTGTTATGGCTCCACACCACTTTAATTAATTCGTCTGGCCACTTTCCCCTGGGCTGATCGAAGATTAACTTCATTATTTCTGTCATTATGATCCCATTAGCTCTTTCAATGTAACACCCACTTTGTAATTTGCTAGAAATAATACCAATAGAGAAACAATTTCTCTTTATGTGAGTTTGATCTTTATGCATCATCACATGTGAACACTATATTAAAAAAAACAAATAAGTAATAAAAGGATATACTATTAAATTGTGCATCATGCTGGGATTTTATTTTGTGTGTGCATTCTGTGACAACATAAAATAATGAGAGAAGAATTACATTGATACCCAAATGGGAATTTAAATCTTGAAAGAAATTCTAGAATTTAGAAGGGAAAAGAAAATAAAGTATTATGTGGATAAAATAAGTAATTAAAAATAGATTATTCCAAGACTAGATTTTGAATTTGTATAATTAACCCAAAGCTGAAACTCATATTCAAAATTCAAATTTGGGTTCAAAATAATTATGAATGAAAAAAAAGAAAACATGAAATAAAAAAGAAAAGGATAAAACCTTACATGGGCCGCAGACGTTCATTTCAGCCCACCAGAAAAAGCTTACCCGCACGGCCCAGCCCTCCTTTCAATGACGGGGCGGCCCCACTTCTCAGGGAATCACGGTGGTGCGCTCGCTCTTCCCATTTCGGCTTACAGGCGGGCCCGCTCTGTCACCCACCATTATCCAGTCGCGTGTACTGGCGTGTGGACCCGAGTTGTCAGCCGCGATCCAACCACCTTGCCCGTCCATGGCGGAAGCGCCCGCGGACTCGGAGCTTCGTTGCTTGAAACCGGCGCACCATCTCGTGACCATAAAGGGGCCAAGCCGCCATGACCTATCCCCCGTTCCCGACCTAACACACCGAGCCAAACCTTGCACCGTCGTAACACCGAGAGAGAAAGGAGAGGAGTCGCGTCGCCGGGTTCCGCACAGACAACACCCACCGCCAAGCTTGGGAATCACGGGCAATTGGGCACCATGGGGCATCCGGCCGCTGCGTCGTGCACTCTAGGAGCTTCTACCGTCACCAATTTCGTCATCGACGTCGCCGTGACCGTGCAATTCCTCATCGGCGTGGCAAGTTCTGCCTGGATCCGCACCACGCCGTGGTCGGGCATCTTTGCGTCGCTAACTCCGGTGAGACCCCTCTCTGCAGATTCGCCTTAATCCCCTCTCGGTCTTGTACCAATCAATTTCTAGATGGGGGCGGTTAGGTACCGGATTTCGTGCTCACCGGTGAACCAGCCGCCGCGGGGAGCTGAGCTCCACCGCTGGGGTGCTGTCGGGTTGGGGATGAGGTTTCCGCCGCTCATCCTGTGATGTGCGGCTGCGATTAGAGGTTAACATTTTCCCTGTTGCGCCTGAAATCTTGGCCGTTGATCGGTCAAGGGACGGTGCTGAAAGTGATCGCGCTTCATTAAAGTCTAACCCTCGATCGTAGATCCGACGTTCCACCGAGCGTACCGTTTCGGCGCACTCTAGATCTAATACGTGCCCTCGGCTGTGGATCCAACGGTCCAACGACACCCGTACCCCTTCGCGGAACAAAATTGCACAAGAGCCCCTGAAGTTTTAGAATAACAACCCGCCGTCCATTACAGCTATACACTTAGTCTTGATATTCTTACCCTGCAGCCCCTGTATTTTACAGAATTTGATGCCCAGTCCATAGATTTATAAAATTCAGAAAAGGGATTAGAAAATGATTTTAATGTGAAAATAAATGATAGAATTTGTTTAATTCATATAAAATTCATATGAAGTCCAATTTAATCCATTCTAGTTTCTATAATTTTATAATATTATTGTTTATCACATAGTTCCTCTGTTTTGACATGAAAACAATAATAAAATTTATCCCCTAATTAATCTTATATCAAATACATAGAACCTTTGGAAATTCATAACTTAAAATATATAACTTCAAAAATTATGATTCTTGTTCCTAGGATTTATTTTAATGTGTAGAATATTACTGTGTATTTTATTTACATGTTTGGTGTGCTGTTAATTTTTGCTATACTATGTATGTATTGTATTGATGCGAGTAGACGAGCAAGCTACTGAGAATTCTGAGGTTCAGCTGGTAGAGACTGCTGAGCAGGAGCTCGTTGAAGGCAAGTTGTGCCCTTGATCACTTCTTTTTACCCAGTTATGTTCTGATTAATCATAATGATCTGCATAGGTTAATTTTGATGGGACCCAATAGGTTACCCCAGTTTGATTATCTTTATACCTTGATTACCACCACACTTTTTGGGTAGTACCTGCTATTGCTTTATGTGGTTATGGGTATGGAGATACATTTTATTCATGATTATACTTTTATTATCAGTTGTTATTTACTGTTCATGATAAGATCATTATGTTAATTGGAACATGGAGAACCACCCGGGAAAACAGTGCTACCACAAGGGTTTATGGACGCCCTTGGCTGATTAATTAGGAAAGCTAGTGGAGGACTACCTTACCCGAAAGGGGCAAGGGCAGTAGGGGAGTGGTCAGTGTAGGGAGGTCCTTGGTTGATTTTGCTGCGATGGCGGTCAGGCAAGAACCCTGCATTGGAGCTTCCTATAAACTGTAGCGGGTTTTCTGAAGCTAGTGGAACTTTGTAAAGGCCTCGTAGTGTTACCCTGCCTCGCCTCATCGGTAGAGGTGTATGGGAAGTCGCGATCCCTTGGCAGATGGGTAACATGACTTGTGGGTAAAGATGCGCAACCTCTGCAGAGTGTAAAACTGGTATACTAGCTGTGCTCACGGTCATGAGCAGCTCAGACACTCACATGATTAAATTATGGAACTTAAACTCAATTTGTCATATGCATTGCACTGCAGGTGAGGTTGTTACTTTTGTTCTACTACTTAATTGGGCTGGTATTTACTTATACTTAGTAATTGCTAATAAAATTTTGACCAACTTTAAAAGCAATGCTCAGCTCTAATCATCCTCTTTGGTAAGCCTTACACTTCACGTGAGCTCCCACCTTTGGCGAGTTCATGCACATTATTCCCCACAACTTGTTGAGCGATGAACGTATGTGAGCTCACTCTTGCTGTCTCACACCCCCCCACACAGGTCAAGAACAGGTACCGCAGGATGAGGCGCATGGAGGATGCTGCGATGAGTTCGTGAGAGAGATCTAGGCCATCGTCTCCCAGTCAACTTTGGGTTGCTGGACCGTTGTCTCCTTATAATGTAATTATATATTTATTTTGTACAGAACTCCTGTTATGTAGTAAAGATGTGACATTCGATCTTGTGCCATGAATCATCATATGTGTGAGACTTGGTCCCAGCACACCTGGTGATTATGTTCGCGCCCGGGTTTTGGACCCCTAAAATCCGGGTGTGACAGAAGTGGTATGAGAGGAATGTTGACTGTAGAACGAAACCTAGATAGAACTGGACAACCAAATCTTACTTACCTTTCCTACTCTGATTCTTATCTAAACTTTTCTTAATCATTTCTCATCTATTTCCGCTTTACTCTGATTATTCTTATCTTTTCTTTTCTAAAGGCAAATGTGGATTTCACACTATGAAATCATGTACCTAAAGTGACCTTTAGGAATAGGAGACCTACTCTTAGGAACAAAAAAAAAACTATTTTTATATAAATATTTGTATGCTTGAATGTTTGTTCTTATGATATTTGTTTGATTTGGATCTTTGATTGAGTGTGATGAGTTGTGGAGTAATATCCACAATTACATCTGCATATATATCTAGGCATAAAGGATAGTGTTTATAAAATAACTAGATAAACTAGATTATCCCTCATTAAAGTATCTAGCCTAACAATATTTATCTCATCTTAAAATATTCGTATTCTACACCCATAGATCCATCTTATCTCAAAAGATTCTACCTTATCTTTATGGATTCATCATGCCCTAATTAGCATATTTATCCCACTCTAGAATAACAACCATGATCTAATCCAAAGTAATTAGATATTATCTAGTCTAATCTAGTCACTCCAATCTACTCTAGATCCCATCTAATCTAATATGGTCCAATCTAAAGTGAGTTACTTAACGGACTAGTTAATACTAGTGAAATAGATTAGACCCTGCTGGCCATGTTTTAACTTAAATTAGTACATCAGACCAAACCACCCATGAACAAATAACTTACCAGCATATTCATGGTGACCACCCCTCCCATCCTAGATGTTGCCATAATACACTTATCTTATGCCACCAGCCTGTTAACCATCTGTCCTTACCTACAAGTTATCCTAACTACATGTCCCTAATTCGGATAAAGACTTCAAGAACGAAGATCGAAGATGATCGAGCTCATCAAATCAAGGAAGGATAAGATTCAAGCTAGATCTTCAAAAGTAATCAAGATCCACAATCTTGGATAGAGTCTTTCCTAGCCCTACCCTTTCATAACCAAACCTATCTATGCTCTAAAGACATCTTCTATCCTACATAATAAAGTGGATATACATATACCCATGTTTCCGTAATCACATGCTAATTTGTATTATAAACTTGAACAAAAAAATCTTTTGGTATTAAAACCCCTTAGAAATTGAAACATAGACTACAAACCAAACTTGTTGCATCCTCTTTCTTACAAATCTCGAGGACGAGATTATTTTTAAGGGGGGTAGGATTTGTAACACCCACTTTGTAATTTGCTAGAAATAATACCAATAGAGAAACAATTTCTCTTTATGTGAGTTTGATCTTTATGCATCATCACATGTGAACACTATATTCAAAAAAAACAAATAAGTAATAAAAGGATATACTATTAAATTGTGCATCATGTTGGGATTTTATTTTGTGTGTGCATTCTGTGACAACATAAAATAATGAGAGAAGAATTACATTGATACCCAAATGGGAATTTAAATCTTGAAAGAAATTCTAGAATTTAGAAGGGAAAAGAAAATAAAGTATTGTGTGGATAAAATAAGTAATTAAAAATATATTATTCCAAGACTAGATTTTGAATTTGTATAATTAACCCAAAGCTGAAACTCATATTCAAAATTCAAATTTGGGTTCAAAATAATTATGAATGAAAAAAAGAAAACAGGAAATAAAAAAGAAAAGGATAAAACCTTACATGAGCCGCAGACGTTCATTTCAGCCCACCAGAAAAAGCTTACCCGCACGGCCCAGCCCTCCTTTCAATGACGGGGCGGCCCCACTTCTCAGGGAATCACGGTGGTGCGCTCGCTCTTCCCATTTCGGCTTACAGGCGGGCCCGCTCTGTCACCCACCATTATCCAGTCGCGTGTACTGCCGCTGTGGATGACTCGCTGGCGCGTGGACCCGAGTTGTCAGTCGCGATCCAACCACCTTGCCCGTCCATGGCGGAAGCGCCCGCGGACTCGGAGCTTCGTTGCTTGAAACCGGCGCACCATCTCGTGACCATAAAGGGGCCAAGCCGCCATGACCTATCCCCCGTTCCCGACCTAACACACCGAGCCAAACCTTGCACCGTCGTAACACCGAGAGAGAAAGGAGAGGAGTCGCGTCGCCGGGTTCCGCACAGACAACACCCACCGCCAAGCTTGGGAATCACGGGCAATTGGGCACCGTGGGGCATCCGGCCGCTGCGCCGTGCACTCTAGGAGCTTCTACCGTTACCAATTTCGTCATCGACGTCGCCGTGACCGCGCAATTCCTCATCGGGGTGGCAAGTTCTGCCTGGATCCGCACCACGCCGTGGTCGGGCATCTTTGCGTCGCTAACTCCGGTGAGACCCCTCTCTGCAGATTCGCCTTAATCCCCTCTCGGTCTTGTACCAATCAATTTCTAGATGGGGGCGGTTAGGTACCGGATTTCGTGCTCGCCGGTGAACCAGCCGCCGCGGGGAGCTGAGCTCCACCGCTGGGGTGCTGTCGGGTTGGGGATGAGGTTTCCGCCGCTCATCCTGTGATGTGCGGCTGCGATTAGAGGTTAACATTTTCCCTGTTGCGCCTGAAATCTTGGCCGTTGATCGGTCAAGGGACGGTGCTGAAAGTGATCGCGCTTCATTAAAGTCTAACCCTCGATCGTAGATCCGACGTTCCACCGAGCGTACCATTTCGGCGCACTCTAGATCTAATCCGTGCCCTCGGCTGTGGATCCAACGGTCAAACGACACCCGTACCCCTTCGCGGAACAAAATTGCACAAGAGCCCCTGAAGTTTTAGAATAACAACCCGCCGTCCATTACAGCTATACACTGTGTCTTGATATTCTTACCCCACAGCCCCTGTATTTTAAAGAATTTGATGCCCAGTCCAGAGATTTATAAAATTCAGAAAAGGGATTAGAAAATGATTTTAATGTGAAAATAAATGATAGAATTTGTTTAATTCATATAAAATTCATATGAAGTCCAATTTAATCCATTCTAGTTTCTATAATTTTATAATATTATTGTTTATCACATAGTTCCTCTGTTTTGACATGAAAACAATAATAAAATTTATCCCCTAATTAATCTTATATCAAATACATAGAACCTTTGGAAATTCATAACTTAAAATATATAACTTCAAAAATTATGATTACTGTTCCTAGGATTTTATTTTAATGTGTAGAATATTACTGTGTATTTTATTTACATGTTTGGTGTGCTGTTAATTTTTGCTATACTATGTATGTATTGTATTGATGCGAGTAGACGAGCAAGCTACTGAGAATTCTGAGGTTCAGCTGGTAGAGACTGCTGAGCAGGAGCTCATTGAAGGCAAGTTGTGCCCTTGATCACTTCTTTTTACCCAGTCATGTTCTGATTAATCATAATGATCTGCATAGGTTAATTTTGATGGGACCCAATAGGTTACCCCAGTTTGATTATCTTTATACCTTGATTACCACCACACTTTTTGGGTAGTACCTGCTATTGCTTTATGTGGTTATGGGTATGGAGATACATTTTATTCATGATTATACTTTTATTATCAGTTGTTATTTACTGTTCATGATAAGATCATTATGTTAATTGGGACATGGAGAACCACCCGGGAAAACAGTGCTACCACAAGGGTTTATGGACGCCCTTGGCTGATTAATTAGGAAAGCTAGTGGAGGACTACCTTACCCGAAAGGGGCAAGGGCAGTAGGGGAGTGGTCAGTGTAGGGAGGTCCTTGGTTGATTTTGCTGCGATGGCGGTCAGGCAAGAACCCTGCATTGGAGCTTCCTATAAACTGTAGCGGGTTTTCTGAAGCTAGTGGAACTTTGTCAAGGCCTCGTAGTGTTACCCTGCCTCGCCTCCTCGGTAGAGGTGTATGGGAAGTCGCGATCCCTTGGCAGATGGGTAACATGACTTGTGGGTAAAGATGCGCAACCTCTGCAGAGTGTAAAACTGGTATACTAGCCGTGCTCACGGTCATGAGCAGCTCGGACACTCACATGATTAAATTATGGAACTTAAACTCAATTTGTCATATGCATTGCACCGCAGGTGAGGTTGTTACTTTTGTTCTACTACTTAATTGGGCTGGTATTTACTTATACTTAGTAATTGCTAATAAAATTTTGACCAACTTTAAAAGCAATGCTCAGCTCTAACCATCATCTTTGGTAAGCCTTACACTTCACGTGAGCTCCCACCTTTGGCGAGTTCATGCACATTATTCCCCACAACTTGTTGAGCGGTGAACGTATGTGAGCTCACTCTTGCTGTCTCACACCCCCCCCCACAGGTCAAGAACAGGTACCGCAGGATGAGGCGCATGGAGGATGCTGCGATGAGTTCGTGAGAGAGATCTAGGCCGTCGTCTCCCAGTCAACTTTGGGTTGGTGGACCGTTGTCTCCTTATAATGTAATTATTTATTTATTTTGTACAGAACTCCTGTTATGTAGTAAAGATGTGACATTCGATCTTGTGCCATGAATCATCATATGTGTGAGACTTGGTCCCAGCACACCTGGTGATTATGTTCGCGCCCGGGTTTTGGACCCCTAAAATCCGGGTGTGACATTCAACAAGTCCATTTGACTCCGGATGTCGAACTGATGCGAAATGGATCTTCGTGCCAATTTGATCGCAAAAATCTCTGAAAGCTTCGGAATCAAACTGTGTCCCATTATCCACAGTAATGGCCTTCGGCACTCCGAAGCGACAAACAATATTTTGCCAGAAAAACTTTTGAATAGTGACCGAAGTTATTGTGGCTAAAGGCTTTGCCTCAATCCACTTAGAAAAATATTCCACTGCCACTACAACATATCTAAAGTTGACTTGTGCTGGTGGTAACGGACCTAACAAATCAAGGCCCCACCTTTGCAACGGCAAGGTGGGTTGTATTAACTGAGTTAAAGACGAAGGTTGTTTTTGATCTCTTGCACATTTCTGACAACCTTCGCACTTTTGGACTAATTCCGCTGCATCCGAAGCTGCCTTTGGCCAATAAAATCCTTGATGGAAAACTTTTCCAAGCAAAGGCCTAGATCCAATGTGAGATCCACATAAGCCTGCGTGTATTTCCTTCATCAATTTTATACCTTCGGCTCTGGATAAACACTTGAGTAATGGAGAACAGACCCCACGCTTGTATAGTTCCCCTTCTATTATAACATACGGTCGAGCTCTTGCCTCTATCCTCCTGTTATAAGCTTCGTCATCTGAAAGAAAATTACCCTGAAGGAAAGAGATGATCTCAGTTCTCCAGTCTTCACTATAAATAGGGGATATGTTGAGGACCGCTCTTTCAAGAAGCTCAACCGAAGGTGCTTTTATTGTTTCGAAAAATATTTCCGAAGGTAAGGGCAGCCCCTGTGCTGCTGACTTAGCTAATAAATCAGCATATTCATTTTCTCCACGAGAAATATTTTTAACAGAAAAGCCTTCAAAGGATGCCTCAATCCTTCGGACCGTGTCTAAATATTTTTCAAGCTTCGGATCTCTTGCTTTATAACTTTTATCAATATGACCAGAAATAACTTGGGAATCAGTTTTTAGAACTGCCCATCTGATTCCCATCGCCTTTAACTTCCGAAGCCCCAAAAGTAAAGCTTCGTACTCAGCAATATTATTTGTGCAACTGAAATCAAGTCTTGTTGCATAACAAGTTTTAACTTTGGAAGGTGCACCCAACACAGCAGCTGCTCCTGCTCCGAAGGTTCCCCAAGATCCATCGCAAAATACTGTCCAAACTTTAGCATCTTTATTCGTTTCTTCTTCCTGAGCCCCTGGTGTCCAATCAGCAACGAAGTCTGCCAATGCTTGAGATTGAATCGAAGATCTATGCACATAATCAATACAGAATTCATTGAGCTCCGCGGCCCATTTTCCAACCCTTCTAGTAGCTTCTCTATTTCTCATAATATCCTTCAACGGTTGTGAAGAAGGAACAACTATATTGTATGCCTGAAAATAGTGTCAAAGCTTTCTGGATGCCATTAAAACAGCATACAACACCTTCTCCAACTCTGTGTAATTTTTCTTTGATAAACTAAGAACTTCGGATACAAAGTATATTGGGGCTTGCTTTTTGACTTGACCTTCAAGCTTCTCCTGGACAAGTGCTGCACTTACCGCTGAGTGTGAAGCTGCCACATATAACAACAGAGGAGCCCCTGGCGTTGGTGGAGTTAGAGTTGTTAGGTCTATCAAATATTGCTTCAGCTCTTCGAAGGCTTTCTGCTGAACTGGTCTCCATTGAAAAACTTCAGCTGACTTCAGTACTTCGAAAAATGGTAAACTTCTCTCTGCTGATCTAGATATAAATCTGTTGAGAGATGCCAGTCTTCTTGTCAATCTTTGAGCCCCTTTTTTGTACTTGGTGGCTCCATTCGAAGGATAGCTTCGATTTTGTTTGGATTAGCTTCAATCCCTTTTGTTGAGACTAGACAACCAAGAAATTTCCCTTTCTTCACTCCGAAGACACATTTTTCTGGGTTCAACTTTAAACCAGCCTGTCTAAAATTAGCGAAGGTCTCCTGCAGATCAGCAATGTGATTATCTTGCTTCGTGCTTTTTACAATGATATCATCAACATAAGTTTGCACATTTCTGCCTATCTGAGAATGAAGAACCTTCGTTGTCATTCGGCTAAAGCTTCCTCCAGCATTCTTGAGCCCCTCAGGCATCCGAAGATAACAATATGTTCCACTAGGGGTTATGAAGCTGGTTTTCGGCTCATCCTCCTTCTTCATCCAAATTTGATGATAGCCTGAATAACAATCCAGCAGACTCATAAGCTCTGATGAAGCTGCTGCATCGACTAGAGAATCTATCCTTGGCAGTGGAAACTCGTCCTTCGGACAAGCCTTGTTGAGATCAGTAAAATCAATACACATTCTCCATTTACCATTGGCCTTTTTTACCATAACAGTGTTAGCCAGCCACTCTGGGTATTTTACCTCTCTGATAACTCTGGCACTAAGGAGCCTTTTTACTTCATTCCGAGCACCTTCGGCCTTGTCATCAGACATCTTCCGAAGCCTCTGCTTTCTGGGTCTAAAGGATGGGTCAACATTGAGCGAATGTTCAATAACATCCCTGTTGACTCCACAAAGATCATTGGCTGACCATGCAAAAACATCTTTGTTGTTGAATAGAAACCTTATCAAGGTTTTCTCCTGTTCTTCAGACAGTTGGGATCCCAATAGCACCTTCTGCTCTGTTATGTCTTCACATAAAAGCATGGGCTTCGGCTGATCGGCCGAAGCAGCTTTCTCCCTTCTAAACTTGTACTGCTCACAAGCTTCAGCTCCATCTATGTTATGGATTGCCTTTGAGTCTGTCCAGTTTCCTTCGGCCCTTCTGGCAGCTTCCTGACTTCCATGAATGGCAATAGGTCCTTGGTCCGAAGGTATTTTCATGCAAAGATATGCTGGATGAAGAATTGCTTCGAAGGCATTGAGAGTACCCCGACCAATGATTGCATTGTAAGGGTATTCCATGTCAACAAATGTCGAACACAACTTGTTCAGTCCTTGTGTTGTTAATAAATCCGAAGGTTACTGGCATTGTGATTTTTCCAAGTGCTACAATCTGCCTTCCTCCGAAGCCACAAAGGGGATGTGTGGCATCATGGATTTTGTCTTCGGGTTCTTGCATCTGTCTGAAGGCCTTACCAAATATGATATCAGCTGCGCTGCCTGTATCAACCAAAACATTATGGACCAGAAATCCTTTGATCACACAAGAGATAACCATAGCATCGTTGTGTGGGTAATCCTTGAGCTGAAGATCCTCTTGAGAGAAGATAATTGGAATGTGAGACCATCTTGACTTGATGAAGGGTCCTTGTACCCCTACATGTTGTACTCTTCTCTGTGCCTCCTTCTTCTGTTTCTTGTTAGCCGGCTCTGAGCATGAACCGCCTGTTATCGAGAGAATCAGCTTCGGAGCCGAAGCAGTTCCAGCTTGGTTCTTGAACGAAGCCATTGTCTCAGGAAAGTGGAAGTGAGTTCACTGGAGGTGGGTGCCAATGTTGGGGACTTGTTCTCAAATGCTATGAATTAAGAACAAGGCAACATAAAATGTTAAATATCAATGCCCTTCGTCCGCTGAAGCATTATCTCCTCAAGGATTTAATGAACTTCGGACGAAGACCATGAGCAGAATGTTACGAAGGTTTTACCTTCGTAATTAAACTAATATAAAATGTGAATCGTCAAAGATAAACATATCTGTTGGGGGCCTTCGGCTTACGAAGGTCCTCAAAAACAGGATTTAACAGTATTTCTGGAGTATAATGTGTGAACAGGTATCTTCGGACTCGAGTCGGTATCACAGTAGGAGAAGCCCAAAATAATACGAAGGTTGATACAGCGCCGAAGATGTGGGCGGGAAAGCTTCGGCGTGGTAGCAGAAAATGAAACCGACTTAAAGATGAAAAGGCTATTCAGACCTCGGTGGATTACTATAGAATTATTATCAAATGTAAAGGGCATGAATGTAATTTTGTATGGGCTGCGTCCCGTGCCTATAAATAGGTGAACAGTACCCCCGTACTGTTCACGCTGATTTGGCATTCGCTTTTGCGTCACACCTGTACTTTCATCTCCTTCCAAGCTGAAGGTACATTTGTAATTCGATGTCATTTCTGTTTCTTAATAATAATAATAATGCAAAAATAAGTTGATAATGATATATAATTGTCTATGTTATCCTTCATATTCCTTATGATTCATTCTTCGTCATTATATGCTGTGTTTATGAAGGTACGCCCTTCATAACCTTTGTCTGAAACTCATTATATCCTAAGGGAAATAATGCTTCGAAGGACGAAGGATTTTACCGATTAACATTTTCTGTGTTGCCTTGTTCTTAACTCATAGCATTTGAGAACAAGTCCCCAACATTGGCGCCCACCTCCGGTGAACTCACTTCCACTCTTTGAGTTTTTGAACACCTTCGGCGATCATAAACCTTCGCTATGGCGCCGAAGAAAGCTTCAGCAACTGGGGCTGCGGCTCTGCAACCGCTGGACCACAATCAGGAGACAGTCTCCCTTCGGGAGGCCCGAAGCCAGAAAAGGAAGGTTGTTAGCCCGACACTGCCAGAGGATGAGATAGATCAAGAAATCAGAGACATGGAGATGCTTCATCAACAGGTGCAGAGGAAGAAAGAAAAGATGGCCAGGCTAGCTGAACTGCAAAGGCAGATAGACGAAGCCTCTGAAGAAGTTCGTCATCTTACTCAGGATGAGCAACACCGAAGGCCTCAGCACCAAGACCTTCATCAGGAGGGTTTCCTCAACGAAGATGACTGGTATGACAATTTCCATCATGGGAATTTTGTTTTTGATGATGCTTCTCCTTTGTCCGCTGAGCTGCAGGCTACACCTTGGCCTCCGTCCTACAAGCCGCCTCAGCTTCCCATATTCGATGGCCACTCAGACCCGAAGCAGTTTTTGATGAGCTACGAAGCAACAGTATCTTCGTATGGCGGCAATGCTCCAGTCATGGCCAAATCTTTTGTTATGGCTGTCAGGAGTGTTGCTCAAACCTGGTATTCTTCCCTTCGACCAGGAACGATCACTTCATGGCAAAAGCTGAAGGATTTGTTGTTAACCAGCTTTCAAGGGTTTCAGACGAAGCCGGTCACTGCTCAAGCTCTATTCCAGTGCACCCAAGATCACGAAGAACACCTTCAGGCGTACGTCCGGAGGTTCTTGCGTTTGAGGGCACAGGCACCAACAGTGCCCAACGAAATTGTCATTGAGGCCATGATCAAGGGGCTTCGGCCAGGACCTTCAGCTCAGTACTTTGCTAGGAAGCCTCCTCAAACTTTGGAGAAGCTGCTCCAAAAGATGGACGAGTATATTCGAGCCGATAATGATTTTCGTCAAAGAAGAGAGGAGGCTTTCAGGTTTTCTGAAATGACCAGGGGCTTCGGAGGGAGGTTCTATCCGAGGCACGTTAGATCAATTCACAACTCTACTCAAAATGATGATAGGGGGAGCCAGCAGCAAAGGCCACAGTGCTCCTCACAGGCTTCGGGGCAACAGCAAGGCTCCTTCCGACCACCAGCTCCGAGAGGCAGAGGTGCCAGGGGCTTCGGCGGAAGATTTGGCGATCAACCAAGAAGAATTTTATGCTTGTTCTGTGGTGAGAACAAAGGCCATACCACCAGGATGTGCCATGTTACCATCCAGAAGCAAAAGGAAATAGCCGAAGCTGCAGCACAACAGGCTCAGCCGAAGCAGGTCATGCACACTGCTTCGTATCATTCGCCTTACATCCCAGAATATGTAGGCAACCACCCTGCAGTTTCTGTTGCTTCGGCGAGTCAACCTCAAGCTTCCTGGCAACAGCCTCCGCCTCCACCGCCGCTGCAACAAGGCCAGCAGCCAGAAGGAAGCCAATATGCTCCACACCAAAGGGACTTCAGAGAACAGTCCGAAGCTCGCACAGTCAACAGCACTGTGCCAGAGTCAAAGCACATCTATTGACAAATATCCTACCTTGATAGCAGTCTTTTTCATTCAGTTTTATTTTCTGTGTAATAAAGGACATTGTTTAGATTTCATGTAATAGTTTCGTTGTTTGCCACAAGGAAAATATATTTTCTCCACAGGCTTAAGTTGTTGAAGCTTAAAGATTTGCGATAACAAAGAGGACCTTCGAATTATCAAAAATTCTTCGAAGCAACAAAAAGTCGTTCTAAGGAACGCAGAGTAAGTTTGTCGAAGTCACAAAAAGCCGTTCCAAAGGGAGCGCAGTGTAAGTTTTCTGCTCCAAAGTCGTTCCAAAGGGAATGCAGAGCTTACAGTGAAAAGTCAACGCTGATACCGCCTAAGTAAAAGGCGAAGCGCGAAAAGTCAACGCGAATACCGCTGAAAGTAAAAGGCAAAGAAGTTCCTAAGGGAGGCTTACAACGAAAAATAAACGCTGATTCCGCTGAAGTAAAAGGCGAAGAAGCTCCTAAGGGAGGCTTATAGCAAAAAGTCAATACTGATTCAAAAAGATTATGTGATTTATCGCAGGGATGTGTGTGTATCTTCGGAATAAACATCATTTTACATAACATAACATCATCGCATCATTTTGCATAGCATAAGCATCATACATCATGCTGCATATGGCACAAGAGGGGGACACAATATCGATCTTCAGAAGAATGTTTTGAAAAAGGGGAAAATCATGCTAAGTTGCAAGGAGATACACTATTGATCTTCGGAAGTGTAGCTTCGGAAAATATCTTTACGAAGCTTGGATATTGTTCATCAGAATACTACGGATACTGTTGTGACAAATAAAGATTCTTCTTCACGAAGCATGAAAAGAAGGGAAGGTGTTTTTTCGTCAAAGACTCAAAAATGGTACGTATGTAAAATTTCATGCATCGTAAAGAATTGAACAATAAAAGCAGGTATATTATATTCAGGGTTACAAGATGTTACACATGTTACATTTCAGCAGTTTTTACAATAATACTCAATCTTCTATTAGAACAACTTCCGCAGCCTCGTTCAGGAGCCGATTAACAACTTCATCCATGATAGCTTCAGCCATCTTTTTAATTTCGTCGTCTCCTTTCGGGTGAGGGCCCGGAGACGCTTTAGTAGGATCTGAAGGAGGACAGGGTACGGCTACATTGCTATTACAAATTGCGAACGAAGTTTAAAACAAAAAAATTACAACACAATAAAAACCATTAGTTAATACCTATTTGCCCTTCGGGCTCTGCGCTTTTTCAGCAGCCTCAGCTACTTTTCTAGCATCGTGAATGCCCTTTTCGCTTTTTTGGATAATTTGTCGGGCCATTTCTCGGCCACCATTATCCCAGACATCGGTGAAAAACTTCCCACCAACCATGCTAGCTTCGGCTGAAGGATCTCTTGCATCTTCGGAGGACAAGGTGTCTTCGGATTGCGCTAAAATCTTTACATGATGGCAGCCTTTTTTCTCCAAAATGGTGGCAATTCCTCTGGCACCCGAGAAAGCACATATGTCTCCGCGGCTATTTAAAATTTCCTCGAAGGCCTCAGCTTCGTGATTAATCCATTCGATGGGACCTTCGGGGTTGCCTCTTGTAAAGTTTTCTTCGCTCGAGAATGCGCCGACGCTGGCGAAGCTAGCTTTCAACTTCTTAACACACTCCATAGATTTGTTATAGCATCTTTTCTTGGACGAACGAAGCTCTTCAACAGTTCCCTCTAAATGATTTGACCATTGGTCGCTAAGTTCTCGTTTCGTTTCTTCAAGTAGGCGTTCCTCTTTGGCTCTGGCCAGTTGTTTTCGAAGATCTTCAATTTCACGCTTCTGAGCCTCAGCTTGACCTTTAAAAGCAGCTTCGTCTTCTTTTATTCTATTTATCAATGAATGTAGTATTTTATCTTTCTCAAGACCTTCGTTCCTCGGTTCAATTACTTCGGAACGAAGGTTGCTCAGGGCCATAGCGCACCCTTCGTCTTCGGCATCTTTTTGGGCCCTGAGGGCATTGCTAAGTATAAGGCCCTGCAAAGAAAAATATGTGTGCGTCAATAGATTTAAGCAAACGAAAAATTTTGGTTTCAACAAAAAATACAAAGATCTCATTTTTTGTACCTTTAAGCTATTGTATGCCAGGCTGTCGGCCAGTTCGTTTTTCGACAGCACCGAGAGCCCGTCTTCTAGTGTTGGGAATCCGAAGCTCTTGCTCATCTCCCGACAGACAGAAATCTCCTTGCTGTCAGGGAGACAATACAAAAAGTCTTCTTCTCCACTGCCGTTGAATATTAACGCCCCTTTTGGATACTTCAGTTTTTGGGCGTAAAGCTGGGCCTCTTGCTTTTCTTTTTCTGATAATTTTTTCCCCGAAGCATGACGAACAATATAATCAAGGACTTTGGGGGATGCTTCGGGGGCAATAGCACTGATTTCCTCAACAAGAATTGGCTCCGTTATTTTTTCTTCCTCGGTTTCCAAGGATTTTACCTTCGTGGGCTCTGAGGGCCCAGCTTCAGCTTCAGTTTCTTGCTCTAGAGCCTTAGTATCAGAAATTTCAGTTTTCGCTTCGGAAGTGGCAACAGTCTTCTTCGGAGGTGTGCTTGAGGATTTAATTGTTTCCAGAACATCTAGTACATTGACCATTCTCTTTCTTTTCGGAGTCACCGCTGGCACCCTTTGATTTTTTATTGTCTCAACATTTGCTGAAGGACTTAAAACTTCTGATATTTTTGATCCCTCAGTTGGTCCTTTTACTTCTTCCATTTTTTCTGTCGATGGCGCTTCGGCCATCCCTTTGGTTTCTGGTAACAAAATCTTTGGCTCTTCCAATTCTATTCTTGTTGGCGCTT
The DNA here is from genome assembly GCF_902167145.1 of Zea mays. Taxonomy (NCBI): domain Eukaryota; kingdom Viridiplantae; phylum Streptophyta; class Magnoliopsida; order Poales; family Poaceae; genus Zea; species Zea mays. Next base: position 88,775,862 of record NC_050099.1, on the reverse strand, counting down.
CGGCCATTTCTGCGACTTCTGGCAGCAAGGTTGGCTTGGTTGGCTTTGCAGCTTCGGTGGCCGAAGAGGTCTCTCCGGTAAACTCAGGCACCGAAGCTGGTTCAATATAGCGTGGCCGATGTGTGAGGACCTTTATCCTTTTTCTTTTCAGTGCTGGCTCACTAGGAGCAGTTGCAGCTTCTTCTTTTGCAGAGGTTGTGTTTTTTCTTTTCTGCCCTCGAATGGGATATCGATAGTCAGGGTAGACGAACCCGATTGCATCAAACACCCGGTTCAGTCTTTTCTTTTTTCGGCCTCCGAAGGCTACTGACAGTGCAGTATCTTCGGCCTTCGAGTATGCCCCAAGCAGTTCATCACTTAAATTTTCAATGCTTTTTAGCCAGTCATCATCTGGCTCAACGAATTTATCTCCGAACTTGAAAGTATACTTCAGCCTGATAAGTCCACCTTCGTCAGCCTCCTTTATGGTTTCTTGCGGCATTTCCCATTTTTCCGCGAGCGGCCATACTCTGAAGGCAATATGCTCTTGTACCAAATCTCTTGTTCCAATAAAAGAACAAATAACACCGAAGGCTCTCTGGCATTCTTCGGCAGCTTCATTCATTTCAACCTTCGGCCTCCGCAGGCCGAAGCTTTGCCAAATAGGGCGCATAATTATACCTTTGATATCTTCCCGTACTGTCAGGTCATTCTTCACATAAAACCATTCTGTCATCCAGTCGCCGGGCCATCTCTTCCGAAAGGTTGGCACGGGACAGCTTGACCCAGACCGAGAAACGAAATTGTAGCAGCCAAAATTATTGTGATACTGTTCCTTACCCCAAGGTTTTGTCTCGTATGATAATTCATGTATGTTACAGAAACTTTTTGCATCAGGTTCCAGACCTTGGCTTCTCACGGCCCACACGAAGATATTCAGCCTTATAATTGCTTCGGGGGTAAGTTGATGAAGATAGACTTCAAACATTTTCAGCACCTCTACGACAAAGCTGCTCAGCGGAAATCGTAGTCCAGCTTTCAAAAAGCTTCGGAACACTACGACTTCATTTTCCTCAGGGGTCGGGCAAGTTTTCTCTCCTTCGTCGACCCTCACAATGGATAAATCCCGGAAGTATCTTCCCCTCATGTTGACAAGATGATTTTCTTTGATACCTGATTTGCCAAAAACTGAATGGCTTGGTCGCAAGGGGCGATCTTCGGAGTCTTCACCACCACTATCCACATCATAACTATCGCTGTCATCAGTATCTTCAGACAAACCTTCTAAAATCTCTTTGGTGATTTTTTCTGTGTTGGTCTTCGACATTGCTATAAGAAACCCCAGGTTCTTCTCTTCATCGAGACTCAGCTTCATCTCAGCAGCAGCCTTCTTATCTTCAGACATCTTCGGAAACACTAAAAAACTGTTTTCAATGCCGAAGCTTCAAAACTTAAAAAGCTAAGCAAATCTTGGTGCGCAAGAGCTAAAAATTGAGTGAGCGGGAGCAGATGGCAAGAGAGCGTGCCAAATGAGCTTGCGGTATGATCTTATTTATACGCCCAGTGCGTTGAAAATTGAAAGACCCCGCCTGTCAGTGAATGTTGCTATTCTAGCAAAGGGAAGGTGTTTTTTCGGACCTTCGGCTTAAAGCCTTCGTCCATGTCGCAATCTAAATTTATTATTTTAAACAAATTAATATTGCGAGAGGCTACTGTTGGGGGCCTTCGGCTTACGAAGGTCCTCAAAAACAGGATTTAACAGTATTTCTGGAGTATAATGTGTGAACAGTATCTTCGGACTCGAGTCGGTATCACAGTAGGAGAAGCCCAAAATAATACGAAGGTTGATACAGCGCCGAAGATGTGAGCGGGAAAGCTTCGGCGTGGTAGCAGAAAATGAAACCGACTTAAAGATGAGAAGGCTATTCAGACCTCGGTGGATTACTATAGAATTATTATCAAATGTAAAGGGCATGAATGTAATTTTGTATGGGCTACGTCCCGTGCCTATAAATAGGTGAACAGTACCCCCATACTGTTCACGCTGATTTGGCATTCGCTTTTGCGTCACACCTGTACTTTCATCTCCTTCCAAGCTGAAGGTACATTTGTAATTCGATGTCATTTCTGTTTCTTAATAATAATAATAATGCAAAAATAAGTTGATAATGATATATAATTGTCTATGTTATCCTTCATATTCCTTATGATTCATTCTTCGTCATTATATGCTGTGTTTATGAAGGTACGCCCTTCATAACCTTCGTCTGAAACTCATTATATCCTAAGGGAAATAATGCTTCGAAGGACGAAGGATTTTACCGATTAACATTTTCTGTGTTGCCTTGTTCTTAATTCATAGCATTTGAGAACAAGTCCCCAACAATATCAAAAATAAATGACATCATTCGCATATCTTATTAAATGAATCTAAGATGTTTGAACATAATGTTTAGGTACATTTATACCTTTGCCTTGTCAAATAATAATTCCCGAGTAATGCGTTTGTAATTACAGGAATGCGTGAACAGTAAAGGAATACCGTTCACTATTTATAGGCACAGGACACAGCCTGTGAGGAATTACAATCATGCCCCTCATAAAAGTTTACAACATTGACTCAAACCCTTATGGACTAAAAGGTCATTCTATCTTTAAGTCAGTTCGATCCTTCATCTTCGGATATGCTGTAATACCAAAGCTTCATGAATGGTACCTTCGGCATCACGTACGAGCAGCTTCAGCCGAAGCTGTTTCTTTCCGCAGGACCTTCGGCGACGAAGCATGGTCCCAACATAGCAATTTTACCAAGTCCTTTGACCAAACCTTGATTTCCATCCCCGAATGTAATAGCTCTTTCGGGATCTTCGTTTTTCTCGTAGGAGGAGAACATTCTTTTCTCCCCTGTCATGTGGTTTGTGCATCCGCTATCAATAATCCAACTTAAGCCCCCGGGTGCATAAACCTGCAAAACAATTTAGGCCTTGTTCTTAGGTACCCAAACGGTCTTGGGTCCTTTCACATTAGAAACAAGCACCTTGGGTACCCAAACACAAGTCTTTGAGCCCTTGTGTTTGCCCCCAACATATTTGGCAACTACTTTGCCTGATTTGTTAGTTAAAACATAAGAAGCATCAAAAGTCTTAAATGAAACATTTGGTTCATTTGATGCAACAGGAGATCTGTTTTTAGGCATTTTACATGGGTTGAATGGCTAGAACTAGATGTCTCATTCTTATACATAAAAGCATGATGAGAACCAGAATGAGACTTCCTAGAATGAATTCTCCTAATTTTATGCTCGGGATAACCAGCAGGATATAAAATGTAACTCTAATTATCCTGAGTCATGGGAGCCTTACCCTTGACAAAATTAGACAATTTCTTGGGGGCATTAAGCTTGACATTATCTCCCTCTTGGAAGCCAATGTCATCCTTAATGCCAGGGCGTCTCCCATTATAAAGCATGCTTCTAGCAAATTTAAATTTTCATTTTCTATCTCATGCTCATTAATTTTAATAGTTAGTTGTGCTATGTGATCATTTTGTTGTTTAATTAAGGCTAGGTGATCATGAATAGCATCAACATTAATGTCTCTACATCTAGTACAAATAGTAACATGATCAACACTGCATGTAGAGGGTTTGCAAGCATTTAATTCAACAATCTTAGCATGTAACATGGCATTCTCATCTCTAAGATTGGAAATAGAAACATTGCAAACATTTAATCTTTAGCCTTTGAAATTAAACTAGCATTTTCAATTTTAAGGCTAGAGATTGATTCATTCAATTTATCAATCTTGACAATCAAACCAGCATTATCATTTTTAAGATTGGCAATTGAGTCATCGCAAACATTTCTCTTTTCAACCTTAGCGATTAAATTAGCATTTTCAATTCTAAGGATGGAGATAGTGTCATGGCAAATGCTAAGCTCACTAGTTAATTTTTTCACATTTCTCTATTTCCTGAGCATAAGCATTTTTCACCTTAACATGCTTTTTATTTTCCTTAATGAGGAATTCTTCTTGGCTATCCAAGAGTTCATCCTTCTCATGAATAGCACCTATCAATTCATTTAGTTTTTCCTTTTGTTGCATGTTAAGGTTGGCAAAAAGACAGAGCAAATCATCCTCATCTTCACTAGAACTACCCTCATCACTAGATGTTGTATATTTAGTGGAGGCTCTAGATTTTACCTTCTTCTTTTTGTCGTCCTTTGCCATGAGGCACTTGTGGCCGATGTTGGGGAAGGGGAGGCCTTTGTTGACGGCGATGTTGGCAGCATTCTCGTCGGAGGATGAGTCGGTGGAGCTCTCGTCGGAGTCCCATTCCCGACATGCGTGGGCATCGCCGCCCTTCTTCTTGTAGTACTTCTTCTTTTCCTTCCTCTTTCCCTTCTTGTCGTCACCCCTATCACTATCACTAGACATAGGACTTTTGGCAATGAAATGACCGGGCTTACCACATTTGTAGCAAACTTTCTTGGAGCGGGGTTTGTAATCTTTCCCCCTCCTTTGTTTGAGGATTTGACGGAAGCTCTTGATGATGAGCGCCATTTCCTCATTGTCGAGCTTGGAGGCGTCGATGGGGAGCCTACTTGATGTAGACTATTATTTCTTTTCTTCCGTCGCTTTGAATGCGACGGGTTGCACCTCGGGTGTGGAGGTGCCGCCTTGCTCGATGATTTGTTTGGAGCCTTTGATCATCAACTCAAAGCTCACAAACTTTCCTATCACTTCCTCGGGAGACATTAGCTTATATCTAGGATCACCACGTATTAATTGAACTTGAGTAGGATTACGAAATACGAGTGATCTAAGAATAACCTTGACCATTTCATGGTCATCCCATTTGGTGCTCCCGAGGTTGCGCACTTGGTTGACCAAGGTCTTGAGCCGGTTGTACATCGCTTGTGGCTCTTCTCCTTGGTTTAGAATGAATCGACCGAGCTCCCCCTCGATCGTCTCCCGCTTGGTTATCTTGGTCACCTCATCCCCTTCATGCGTGGTCTTTAGTACATCCCAAATCTCTTTGGCACTCTTCAACCCTTGCACCTTATTATACTCCTCTCGACATAGAGAGGCGAGGAGTATAGTAGTGGCTTGGGAGTTGAAGTGCCGGATTTGGGCGACCTCGTCCGAGTCGTAGCCTTCATCCCCCACGGATGGTACCTGCGCTCCAAACTCAACAATGTCAAAAATGCTAGCGTGGAGTGAGGTTAGATGATGCCTCATTTTATCACTCCACATACAATAATCTTCACCGTCAAAAACCAGTGGTTTGCCTAATGGGACGGAAAGTAAAGGAGTGCGTTTAGAAATGCGGGGATAGCGTAGGGGAATCTTACTAAACTTCTTGCGCTCATGGCGCTTAGAAGTGACGGACGGAGCGTCGGAGCCGGAGGTGGAGGGCGACAAAGAATCGGTCTCGTAGTAGACCACTTTCTTCATCTTATTCTTTTTGTCGCCACTCTGATGCGACTTGACGCGGGGAGGAGATTCCTCCCTTCCTTTGGCGTGGACTCCCTTGATGGAGCCTTCCTGTAACGCCCTGAATTTGGTGGTAGAATTTTTTTTCTTCTTTTCTCTCACCAAATTCAGGCGTTACTCTTTCCTTTTTCCCTTTTCTTCTCGCTAAGCCTTGATCTTTTCCAAAGTCACAACGGGTTTTGGCTTTAGACCTCGTGTAAAGCAAAACCTTAAAACACTTTATTTTGTGTGATGCACCATGCCGAACCATGCATACTTTTTGATTGATTAAAAATGTGAATGCTTTCATCTAGAGGAAATTAGAAATTAGAAAAAAGGAAAAAGCCTTTTCTTTTTTTTTCTTTTTCTTTCTTTCTTTTCTTTTCTCTTCCCCCCCTTCTCCCCTTTCGGTCCGACCCCCCCCCCCCTTCGGCCGGCCCAGCTGGCGGCCCAGCCCCCCCCCCCCCCTTCCGCGTGGGCCCCGCGCCGGCCCAGCCGCGCGCCCCCTCTCCCCCCCTTTGGGCCCAGTCGGCCCAACCGTTCCCCCCCCCCTTCTTTTTTTCTTTTTCCAAAAATCCCCTCCCTCTCCCTCTCTCTCTCTCTCTCCCTCACCCTCACCCTAACCCTAGCTCCGCCCTGCCTCTCCTCTGCCCTAGCGCCGCCGCCACCCCTCCCCGGCGTCGCCGCCGCGTCGTCCCCCTTCGGTGAGGCCCCCCCCCTCCTCTCCTCCCTCTCCTCCCTCCGACGCCCTCCCCCGCGCCCGGCCGGCCTCGCCCTCGTCCGCCCCGGCCCCGGCCACCCCGGCCGCCCGCGCCCCTGACCCCGCCCGGCTCGGCCCCGCCCGCGCCGCCTCTCCCCCGACCCCGGCCGGCCTCGCCCTCGTCCGCCCCCGGCCGTTCGGCTCGGCCGCTCCAGCGAGCCCCGTCCCGCGCCCGCCCCCTCCGGCGAGCCCGCCCCCTCGTCCGCCCGCCCCCTCCGGCGAGCTCTCCCCCCGATTCCGGCCCCGGCATCCCGCGCCCGGCCGCGCCGCTCGTCCCCGACCCCGGCCGCCCCCGGCTCGGCCGCGCCCGCCTAGCCCGTCCCCGCGCCGGTCCCGTGCTCGACCGCCCTCGGCCGCCTCGCCTCCGGTGAGCCCCGCGCCGCCCAGGCGAGCTCGGCCGCCCCGAGCCCCGGCTCGCCCGGCCGTGTCCTCGCCCCGTCTGTGCTTGCCCGCTCGCCCCGCCGTGCCTTGCTCGCGTCGTGACGGCCCCGGCGTGGCCTTGAGCTCGGCCCAGCGTGCCTATGGCGCGCGGCTTTGAGCTCGGCTAGCGTACGGCCCCGACGTGCGCACGGCTAGTTCGTGGCGTGTGCGTGCGGCCTCGCGCGCATGCTCGCGTAGTGCGCGTGCCTTGGCATGACCCGTCTACCCCCCCAGACGCCCCGTCTACCCCCCCTGTGTCCTATGCGCGCTAATCACGTGTTTATATTAATAAGATAGGAGTCTCAATTTGGAAATTGGTTACGTTAGTTAATTTGTATAACTAATCATCTATCTCATTCAATGTTAATCTACTAAAAGTGGTCACGTTTACATTAGTGCATGTAGCTAATTCTTTTGTTAGAACCAATTGGAACTAGAGCACGTAGCGTTTAGTTATTTGTTTACCCGTAGTGCGTCTCGGGCATAAGCTTTAACTCCCGCGATACCTTTCCCCGCCTCTTTCTAACCATGGTAAATTCATTATTGTATGTGATATTCTATGCATGTTTAATCTACTTGTTCTCTTGTATGGTGTATTGTTGGTTTCCTAATTTCAATGGATGGATGTATGTATGTGTGCACTCGCATAGAGAACGATCCGGTTGAAGAGCCCGAGGAACTCGCAGGAGAAGCCCCTGAGCAGCAGTCGGTTGGTGGAGGCAAATGTCCTTTGACCTATCTCTGTCCTATTCATTATTTAATTCACCTCCCGCTTTACACATTTGTGCCTAAGGATTGACTAGCTTTTGTTATCCATGTCCTTGATTACCTATTTGGGTTGGATTATTATTGTTTAGCTTTATGCTATTGCTCAAACTCTAATCAATAAACATGATGAGATTATCTATGATACGCTGTTTTCCCTTCTCTTATTATGATGTTGTACTTGTGGCCTTAAGGGGGCTCGAGCGGTTTCTCGAGTGCCTCTCCGTAAGGACCTGTTCTATGGATGACCGCCCGGGAAAACAGTGCAACCATGAGGGTGGAATGGGATGCCCTTAGCTGAATAATTAGAGGATCCGGGGTGTAGATCACTTAGCTGTCGTGCCGTCAATGGGGCTCGGTGTATGCGGCTCGCTCTGCCAAGTTTGGGTTCGCCCCTTGGGGAGGAGTGCGGTGCATTTAGGAAACCTAACGGGTGGCTACAGCCCCGGGGAATCTTGGTAAAGGCTACGTAGTGATGCCCTGCTGGGTCACCTTGGTAGTGATCAATGGAGAGTCATGATCTCCGGGCAGAAAGGGAATCATGGCTTGTGGGTCAAGTGCACAACCTCTGCAGAGTGTTTGAAAACTGATATATCAGCCGTGCTCGCGGTTATGAGCGGCCAAGGGAGCTCCAGTGATTAGTGGTACTTGATCAGAGATACTTTGGTACATGTGGCTATGAGATCGATGGTTTTGGTTATGACTATGGTGCTGGTAAGTGGTATTCTTTCCGTTTGGAAAGGGTACATCGGGCTAATAACTTGGGTTAATGCTAAAACTTGGCTTTCCATTAGTAAATAATAATCTGACCAACTAAAAGCAACTGCTTGACTTATCCCCCACATAAAGCTAGTCCACTACAGCCAAACAGGATACTTGCTGAGTATGTTGATGTGTACTCACCCTTGCTCTACACACCAAACCCCCCCATCCCCAGGTTGTCAGCATTGCAACCACTGCTCAGGCGAAGATGAAGCTGTGGAAGGAGACTTCCAGGAGTTCCAAGACTACGACGAGTTCTAGGAGTGGGTTAGCGGCAACCCCCAGTCGGCTGCCTGTGAAGGCCGCAGTTATCTACGTTTCTTTTCCGCACTTTGATTTATTGTAAGGACTATATGGACGTCTCAGACGTATGATGTAATCGACTATTATTTCCCTTTTAATACTATTTTGAGCACTGTGTGATGATGTCCATGTTATGTAACTGTTGTGTACGTGAATAACTGATCCTAGCACGTACATGGTTCGCATTCGGTTTGCCTTCTAAAACCGGGTGTGACATAAGTGGTATCAAAGCCGTGCTGACTGTAGGACCGCTAACCTAGAATAGAATGGTCCTTCTAAGGACTATAGACCTCTGTCCCTACCTTGACTTTGATATCCCTTCAAAAGTTGGTCATACCGACCAAACCTATGTTCTACTATACATTATACCTTGCTGAAAATTGTGTTTTATTCTAATCCTTCATTTATTTATGATTCATTATTTGCTGGTCATATTAATTCTGTCCTCACCCTTTTGCTTGCGATGTCTTTTGTAGATGGCTCGACTTAGACACACTGCACGAAAGTCCGTCATCCCCTTCTTACCCTCCCGCCTTGCTGAGCGTCCGCTTCGCCGTCCCGTGGCTGGACAGTCCAGCCACTTGAAGAGACTGCACCACCGCCTGCATGAGGAGCAGGAACGTCGACGACAGGAGCAGCAGGGCTCTTCTTTCTCGCTCCACCAGGAGATAGAGTCCGTGAGGAGCTGCTCCCCCGTGCTTCCCCTGGAGGCGCCCCCTGCACCATCACTGGGCGCCCCAGCTTCTAGAGTAGCTACTGGAGGAGACCCAGACGACGGAGGTGGCGACGACAGCTCGAGCCACGACACCGACTTCTCTGCTAACCATGAGCCGGAAGGATGGGTTGCTCAACCCATCACTCGCGACGCTGCTCGCGGGTGTCACTTCCATGATGCGCTCGACACCCTGCTACGTCGGGCACTTAACCGGCATACTTGGTCCATTGAGTATCGTTGTGTGGTCTACCAGCACAGTCGCGGGGTCTACCCGGACCGCTGGGAGGCTACCTGCTTGGTGCGCCGCCCGGAGAACAGTCTCCAGGGTGCGGAGGCCTGCTCAGAGCACTATTCTATCTCTGAGCGGGACTCAGCTGAGGCAGCCATGCAAGATGCTGCACGGCGTGCGCTTTCGCACTACTGCTCGGTTTTCGGTGGGGTAGCTGACGGTCTTGACCTGAAGTATTACCCCCGCCGTCCATCTGGCAGCACAGGAGGCGTGATTGTCTCACCTGTCGGTGAGGGCAATCCCAGGTTGAGCAGCACAGTCAACCTAGCCGCCGTGCTAAACACGGAGCTGGACCATGCACTAGACGAGCTGAGTAGGGCTCGTGCTGAGATCGCCCTGCTGCGGGCTGAGCGCGCGGAACGTCGTCACCTGGATGGTGGTTCCCCCGCTCCCGTCGGGACTCAGCACCCGTACCGCTCACCTCGGCGTGGACACCAGTCTTATGGCAATCCCGACTGCAAGACCAAAATAACTCTAGAACCATAGCTCGTTAGAGTTGGATCTTGTAATTAATACAAAATATATACGTAGAAGCTACAGTCTTAGCGTTAGTCTCGGTCTTAGTTAGTCTTAGTTAGACAGGGTAGTTTGCTATATCCTGTGCATTTATGTTTGTCATGATGAACTATGTTTGGTTTGGATCTTTGTAATGACTGTCACCAGAGTGTGGGTATCTCCTGCATTTTGGTTTACCTGTTATATGTTAATGGAGTTAGTTATATAGTTGGGAAACCTTTTTATTCCACTTTCCTCTTTATCTGAGAAGTTGTGTGGTCTGTGTTGGAGATCAGTGAAGATGTTCATCTGTTCAGTGCTGTTGAAGGATTCTATACTCTTTTCTTATGCTGCAAGATTTGCCAGATCAGTTCTGATGTGTGGTTGCATTCTGCAGATGTCAGAGAACAGGCGCAGAGGAGGAAGGCATGCTCAGCAGGAGCGAGCCGCTCAGCAGGAAGAGGTGCCCCAGCAACAACACCTGCCGCCCCCGCCTCTGATGTCGATCGAGCAGATGTTTCTGATGCAGACTCAGGCAGTTCAAGCCATCGGTCAGACTTTGGCCGCCATTCAGCAGCAGCAGCAACAACAGCAGCAGGCCCCACCTCAGCCTCAGATGCCCAGAGACAAGCGTGCTGAATTCATGAGAGGTCATCCACCGACGTTCGCTCATTCTTCTGACCCCATGGATGCTGAAGACTGGTTGCGCACTGTGGAGCGGGAGTTGCATACCGCTCAGTGCGATGACAGGGAGAAAGTCCTGTATGGTCCCCGTCTGTTGAGAGGAGCAGCCCAGTCATGGTGGGAGTCTTACCTCGCCACCCATGCCCACCCTGACGCCATCACCTGGGAAGAGTTCAGAGGTAGCTTTCGTCAGTACCATGTTCCTGCAGGTCTGATGACAGTAAAGAAGGAGGAGTTCCTGGCCCTCAAGCAAGGGCCATTGTCTGTCAGTGAGTACCGGGACAGGTTTCTGCAATTGTCTCGCTATGCTCCTGAAGATGTCAACACCGACGCCAAGCGACAGTACCGTTTCCTGAGAGGCTTGGTTGACCCTCTTCAGTATCAGCTGATGAATCACACCTTCCCGACATTCCAGCACCTGATTGACAGAGCAATCATGACAGAGAGGAAGCGTAAGGAGATGGAGGATCGTAAGCGCAAGATCAGTGGACCCCAGCCTAGAAGCAGCAACCGTCCTCGTTTCTTAGGCAATCAACCTCAGCAGTTCAGGCAGAACCAGCGCCCACCTCAGCAGCATCAGCAGTTCCAAAGGCAGTATCCTCAGCATCAGTACCCGAACCGTCAGAGCAATCAGTCAGGAGGTCAGTTTCAGAGGCAGAATCAGCAAGCACCTCGCGTTCCTGCCCCAGCAAACCAGCAGAACAATCAGGCAGCACCAGCTCAGGTTGGAAACAGGGCATGTTTCCACTGTGGAGAGCAAGGCCACTGGGTGATGCAATGTCCGAAGAAGGCAGCCCAGCAGCAGTCAGGCCCCAATGCCCCAGCAAAGCAGAATGTGCCTCAGCCTGGAGCAGGCAACCGCTCTCAGCCGCGCTATAATCATGGGAGACTGAACCACTTGGAGGCTGAAGTAGTTCAGGAGGCCCCCGGCATGATAGTAGGTATGTTCCCAGTCGACTCCCATATTGCAGAAGTGTTATTTGATACTGGAGCAACGCATTCTTTCATTACTGCATCATGGGTAGAAACACATAATCTTCCAATTACTACCATGTCAACCCCCATTCAAAATGACTCAGCCGGTGGTAGAATTCGGGCCGATAGCATTTGTTTGAATGTGAGTGTGGAAATAAGGGGGATAGCGTTTCCCGCCAACCTTATAGTAATGGGTACTCAGGGAATAGATGTCATCCTAGGGATGAATTGGCTAGATAAGTATCAGGCAGTTATCAGTTGTGATAAAAGGACAATCAAGTTGGTGTCCCCACTAGGAGAGGAAGTGGTGACCGAGTTAGTCCCGCCTGAGCCAAAGAAAGGAAGTTGTTATCAGCTAGCTGTTGATAGCAGTGAAGCAGACCCAATTGAGAGTATCAGGGTTGTGTCTGAGTTCCCAGATGTATTTCCAAAGGACTTACCGGGTATGCCACCAGAGCGGAAAGTTGAATTTCCATAGAGCTTCTTCCTGGAACCTCCCCTATCTTTAAGAGAGCTTATAGAATATCTGGACCAGAGTTGATTGAGCTTAAGAAGCAGATTGATGAGCTGTCAGAGAAAGGTTACATCCGGCCCAGCACCTCGCCTTGGGCCGCCCCTGTCCTATTTGTGGAGAAGAAAGATGGCACCAAAAGGATGTGTATTGATTATCGAGCTTTGAATGAAGTCACGATCAAGAACAAGTATCCCTTGCCCAGGATAGAAGATCTGTTCGACCAGTTGAGAGGAGCCAGTGTGTTCTCCAAGATTGATCTGAGGTCAGGTTATCATCAGCTCAGGATCCGACCTTCGGACATTCCGAAGACGGCATTCATTACCAAGTATGGTTTGTATGAGTTCACAGTGATGTCTTTTGGTTTGACCAATGCACCAGCGTTCTTCATGAACTTGATGAATAGTGTATTCATGGATTATCTCGATAAGTTTGTGGTGGTATTTATTGACAACATTCTGATTTATTCTCAAAGCGAAGAAGAGCATGCAAGTCATTTGAGGATGGTATTGCAGAGATTGCGAGAGCACCAGTTGTATGCAAAGTGGAGCAAGTGTGAGTTCTGGATCAGTGAAGTCCTGTTCTTGGGTCACATAATCAACAAGGAAGGATTGGCTGTGGATCCGAAGAAAGTGGCAGACATTCTGAACTGGAAAGCGCCAACAGATGCTCGAGGAATCAAGAGCTTCATTGGAATGGCCGGATACTATCGGCGATTCATTGAAGGGTTTTCGAAGATTGCGAAACCAATGACAGCGTTGCTAGGCAACAAAGTTGAGTTCAAGTGAACCCAAAAATGTCAAGAGGCCTTTGAAGCGCTGAAAGGAAAGTTGACTACAGCGCCTGTCCTAGTCTTGCCTGAGGTGCACAAGCCCTTCTCGGTGTATTGTGATGCTTGTTACACAGGTTTGGGATGCGTGTTGATGCAAGAGGGAAGAGTTGTGGCCTACTCGTCCCGGCAGTTGAAGGTTCATGAGAAGAACTACCCAATCCATGATTTAGAGTTGGCAGCAGTGGTTCACGCACTGAAGACATGGAGGCGCTATCTGTATGGACAGAAATGCGATGTTTACACAGACCACAAGAGTCTGAAGTACATATTCACTCAGTCAGAGTTGAACATGAGGCAACGAAGATGGTTAGAGTTGATCAAAGATTATGAGTTGGAGATTCATTACCATCCAGGCAAAGCAAACGTAGTGGCAGATGCTTTGAGCAGAAAGAGTCAAGTCAATCTGATGGTCGCTCGTCCGATGCTTTATGAGTTGTCCAAGGAGTTCGACAGGTTGAGTCTCGGATTTCTGAACAATTCGCGAGGAGTCACAGTCGAGTTGGAACCTACCTTGGAGCGCGAAATCAAAGAAGCGCAGAAGAATGATGAGAAGATCAGTGAGATCAGGCGACTGATTCTAGATGGCAGAGGCAAAGATTTTCGAGAAGATGCAGAGGGTGTGATATGGTTCAAAGACCGCTTATGTGTTCCCAATGTCCAGTCCATTCGGGAGTTGATCCTTAAGGAAGCTCATGAGACAGCCTATTCGATTCACCCTGGCAGTGAGAAGATGTATCAGGATCTAAAGAAGAAATTCTGGTGGTACGGAATGAAGAGGGAAATCGCAGAGCATGTGGCTATGTGTGATAGTTATCGAAGAATTAAGGCAGAGCACCAGAGACCAGCTGGATTGTTGCAACCGTTGCAGATCCCTCAGTGGAAATGGGATGAAATTGGTATGGATTTCATAGTCGGATTGCCTCGCACTCGAGCCGGCTACGATTCCATCTGGGTAGTAGTGGACCGTTTGACCAAGTCAGCCCACTTCATACCTGTCAAGACCAACTATAGCAGTGCCGTATTGGCAGAATTGTATATGTCTCGGATCGTTTGTCTTCATGGTGTGCCAAAGAAGATAGTGTCAGATAGAGGAACGCAGTTCACCTCTCATTTCTGGCAGCAGTTGCATGAAGCTTTGGGCACACATCTGAATTTCAGTTCAGCTTATCAAATTCTTGAAGACATGTTGAGAGCTTGTGCGTTGCAAGATCAGTCCGGATGGGACAAGCGATTGCCTTATGCAGAGTTTTCCTATAACAACAGTTACCAGGCCAGTTTGAAGATGTCACCATTTCAGGCGCTTTATGGAAGGAGTTGTAGAACTCCGTTGCAATGGGATCAGCCTGGAGAGAAGCAAGTATTCGGGCCAGACGTTTTGCTTGAAGCCGAAGAGAACATCAAGATGGTCCGAGAGAATCTAAAGATAGCGCAATCAAGACAGCGAAGCTATGCAGACACAAGAAGAAGAGAGCTGAGTTTCGAAGTCGGAAACTTTGTCTATCTGAAAGTGTCACCGATCAGAGGAGTCAAGAGGTTCGGAGTCAAAGGCAAGCTAGCACCCCGCTACATTGGTCCGTATCAAATTCTCTCAAGGCGTGGAGAAGTGGCTTATCAGCTCAGTCTGCAGAGAATTTGTCTGCTGTGCATGATGTCTTTCATGTGTCTCAGTTGAAGAAGTGCTTGCGTGTGCCAGAGGAGCAGTTGCCAGTGGAAGGTCTTGAAGTCCAGGAGGACTTGACCTACGTTGAGAAGCCAGTGCAGATCCTTGAGGTTGCGGACAGAGTCACCCGAACGAAGACCATCACTCTGAGGAAGAAGCAACCTGGGAGCGTGAAGATGATCTGATGGCTAAATACCCTGAGCTCTTTGCTAGCCAACCCTGAATCTCGAGGGCGAGATTCTTTTAAGGGGGATAGGTTTGTAACGCCCTGAATTTGGTGGTAGAATTTTTTTTCTTCTTTTCTCTCACCAAATTCAGGCGTTACTCTTTCCTTTTTTCCCTTTTCTTCTCGCTAAGCCTTGATCTTTTCCAAAGTCACAGTGGGTTTTGGCTTTAGACCTCGTGTAAAGCAAAACCTTAAAACACTTTATTTTGTGTGATGCACCATGTCGAACCATGCATACTTTTTGATTGATTAAAAATGTGAATGCTTTCATCTAGAGGAAATTAGAAATTAGAAAAAAGGAAAAAGCCTTTTCTTTTTTTTCTTTTTCTTTCTTTCTTTTCTTTTCTCTTCCCCCCCTTCTCCCCTTTCGGCCCGACCCCCCCCCTTTGGCCGGCCCAGCTGGCGGCCCAGCCGCCCCCCCTTCCGCGTGGGCCCCGCGCCGGCCCAGCCGCGCGCCCCCTCTCCCCCCCTTTGGGCCGAGTCGGCCCAATTGTTCCCCCCCTTCTTTTTTTTCTTTTTCCAAAAATCCCCTCCCTCTCCCTCTCCCTCTCTCTCTCTCTCTCCCTCACCCTCACCCTCACCCTAACCCTAGCGCCGCCGCCGCCTCTCCCCTGCCCTAGCGCCGCCGCCACCCCTCCCCGGCGCCGCCGCCGTGCCATCCTCCTCCGGTGAGGCCCCCCCTCCTCTCCTCCCTCTCCTCCCTCCGACGCCCTCCCCCTCGCCCGGCCAGCCTCGCCCTCGTCCGCCCCGGCCCCGGCCACCCCGGCCGCCCGCGCCCCCGACCCCGCCCGGCTCGGCCCCGCCCGCGCCGCCTCTCCCCCGACCCCGGCCGGCCTCGCCCTCGTCTGCCCCCGGCCGTTTGGCTCGGCCGCTCCGGTGAGCCCCGTCCCGCGCCCGCCCCCTCCGGCGAGCTCTCCCCCCGGTTCCGGCCCCGGCCTCCCACGCCCGGCCGCGCCCGCCCAGCCCCTCCCCGCGCCGGTCCCGTGCTCGACCGCCCTCGGCCGCCTCGCCTCCGGCGAGCCCCGCGCCCCGGCTCGCCCGGCCGTGTCCTCGCCCCGTCCGTGCTTGCCCGCTCGCCCCGCCGTGCCTTGCTCGCGTCGTGACGGCCCCGGCGTGGCCTTGAGCTCGGCCCAGCGTGCCTATGGCGCGCGGCTTTGAGCTCGGCTAGCGTACGGCCCCGACGTGCGCACGGCTAGTTCGTGGCGTGTGCGTGCGGCCTCGCGCGCGTGCTCGCATAGTGCGCGTGCCTTGGCACGACCCGTCTACCCCCCAGACGCCCCGTCTACCCCCCCTGTGTCCTATGCGCGCTAATCACGTGTTTATATTAATAAGATAGGAGTCTCAATTTGGAAATTGGTTACGTTAGTTAATTTGTATAACTAATCATCTATCTCATTCAATGTTAATCTACTAAAAGTGGTCACGTTTACATTAGTGCATGTAGCTAATTCTTTTGTTAGAACCAATTGGAACTAGAGCACGTAGCGTTTAGTTATTTGTTTACCCGTAGTGCGTCTCGGGCATAAGCTTTAACTCTCGCGAGACCTTTCCCCGCCTCTTTCTAACCATGGTAAATTCATTATTGTATGTGATATTCTATGCATGTTTAATCTACTTGTTCTCTTGTATGGTGTATTGTTGGTTTCCTAATTTCCATGGATGGATGTATGTATGTGTGCACTCGCATAGAGAACGATCCGGTTGAAGAGCCCGAGGAACTCGCAGGAGAAGCCCCTGAGCAGCAGTCGGTTGGTGGAGGCAAGTGTCCTTTGACCTATCTCTGTCCTATTCATTATTTAATTCACCTCCCGCTTTACACATTTGTGCCTAAGGATTGACTAGCTTTTGTTATCCATGTCCTTGATTACCTATTTGGGTTGGATTATTATTGTTTAGCTTTATGCTATTGCTCAAACTCTAATCAATGAACATGATGAGATTATCTATGATACGCTGTTTTCCCTTTTATTATGATGTTGTACTTGTGGCCTTAAGGGGGCTCGAGCGGTTTCTCGAGTGCCTCTCCGTAAGGACCTGTTCTATGGATGACCGCCCGGGAAAACAGTGCAACCATGAGGGTGGAATGGGATGCCCTTAGCTGAATAATTAGAGGATCCGGGGTGTAGATCACTTAGCCGTCGTGCCGTCAATGGGGCTCGGTGTATGCGGCTCGCTCTGCCTAGTTTGGGTTCGCCCCTTGGGGAGGAGTGCAGTGCATTTAGGAAACCTAACGGGTGGCTACAGCCCCGGGGAATCTTGGTAAAGGCTATATAGTGATGCCCTGCTGGGTCACCTTGGTAGTGATCAATGGAGAGTCATGATCTCCGGGCAGAAAGGGAATCACAGCTTGTGGGTAAAGTGCACAACCTCTGCAGAGTGTTTGAAAACTGATATATCAGTCGTGCTCGCGGTTATGAGCGGCCAAGGGAGCTCCAGTGATTAGTGGTACTTGATCAGAGATACTTTGGTACAGGTGGCTATGAGATCGATGGTTTTGGTTATGACTATGGTGCTGGTAAGTGGTATTCTTTCCGTTTGGAAAGGGTACATCGGGCTAATAACTTGGGTTAATGCTAAAACTTGGCTTTCCATTAGTAAATAATAATCTGACCAACTAAAAGCAACTGCTTGACTTATCCCCCACATAAAGCTAGTCCACTACAGCCAAACAGCATACTTGCTGAGTATGTTGATGTGTACTCACCCTTGCTCTACACACCAAACCCCCCATCCCCAGGTTGTCAGCATTGCAACCACTGCTCAGGCGAAGATGAAGCTGTGGAAGGAGACTTCCAGGAGTTCCAAGACTACGACGAGTTCTAGGCGTGGGTTAGCGGCAACCCCCAGTCGGCTGCCTGTGAAGGCCGCGGTTATCTACGTTTCTTTTCCGCACTTTGATTTATTGTAAGGACTATATGGACGTCTCAGACGTATGATGTAATCGACTATTATTTCCCTTTTAATACTATTTTGAGCACTGTGTGATGATGTCCATGTTATGTAACTGCTGTGTACGTGAATAACTGATCCTGGCACGTACATGGTTCGCATTCGGTTTGCCTTCTAAAACCGGGTGTGACACTTCCTGTGGCTTGTTGCATGTCCGGTGCGCCAGCCACGTCACCCAACTGTTTGGGTTCTGACGGATTCGACCATTGGAGCTCTGACATCTTAGGGCACCAGACAGTCTGGTGCCGCACCGGACAAGCACTGTTCACTCTCCGGTGCACCTTCTGGCGCTGCTCTGACTCTGCACGAACTGTTCGCGCACTATTCACGTTTGCAGGCGACCGTTGGAGTCGACCGTTGCGCTCGCTAGCCGTTGTTCCGCTGGCACACCGGACAGTCCGGTGAATTCTAGCAGAGCGGCTCTCCAGAATCCCGAAGGTGAAGAGTTTGAGTCGATCACCCCTGGTGCACCGGACAGTCCGGTGCGCCAGACCAGGGTTCTCTTCGGTTTCTTTTGCTCCTTTCTTTGGAACCCTAACTTTGATCTTTTTATTGGTTTGTGTTGAACATTTAGCACCTGTAGAATATATAATCTAGAGCAAACTAGTTAGTCCAATTATTTGTGTTGGGCATTTCAACCACCAAAATCATTTAGGAAAAGGTTTCACCCTATTTCCCTTTCAGTTGCTATCTCTACCGCAATGGCTAAGTTTCAATCTACAACAATATAAGTATAAAGACAAGATTAAAACTTAAATGTTTAATATAAATGTGGAAGATAAAGAGCGAGGTAGAGATGCAAACTCTCGTGGATGACGCCGGTATCGTGGATGACGCCAGTATTTTTACCGAGGTATCCGGAACCACGCAAGGTCCCGACTAATCCTCGTTGGTGCCCATACGCAAAGGGAAGCCCACGCGAGGGCCAAGCTCCTCGGTTGAGTAACTCTGTAGAGAGCTGCGGGCCTTGTCCACGCGCAAGTGGTGCTCCGCTTCTAGCTCCTCTCGGATGCTCCCCGTCGTCTCTACTATCGAGCTTCCGCCCGAAACGCCATGGGCCTCGTTCCCTCCGGTACACGGTGGTGGCCGTGACACAAACGCGGTTGTCACGGTCTCGCAAGACTCTCGCCCCACTCGGTACAATTACAACGGCTCACGCAAGAGCCGAGGGGTTGTGCGGTTTTACAAAACTCACTCAACTAACTAGGGTTCATCTAGAGCAAGCGCTAAAGCGGTGTAACTAACCTAAGCACTTCGCAAAGCACCTACGCTAATCACCGAGTGATTCTATTAAGCACTTGGGCGTATGAGCACTTGGAATGTCTACTATATGCCTTGGTATGTTGCTTGGGCTCCCACACCTTGGAATGGCCGGTTTAAGGTGTATTTATAGCCCCCAACACAAATCTAGCCGTTGGAGAAAAGTTGTGCTCTTTGCGGCACACCGGACAGTCCGGTGGTGCACTGGATAGTGCACTGTTCACTATTCGATGCGCCTAGCCGTTGTTCTGACACTGCAGCCGACCGTTGGCGCGCAAGCTTTTTACACCGGACACTCCGGATGTCACACCGGACAGTCTGGTGGTCTTGTCTCCATAGTGCCACCTGGAACTAGCTGTTAGGGCTACTGTTCCTGGTGCACCGGACAGTTCGGTGTGTGGCACCGGACAGTCCGGTGCTCCTCGCACAGACAGTCCACCTGACAACACTTGCTTCGTTTCTTGGACTTCACTTGTCTTCTTAATGTCTTCTTTTGAGGTGTTGCTTTCCTCAATGACTTGGTCCAAGTAACTTTAGCATCCTGTGAACTACAAACACAAACACTAGCAACCACATTAGTCCACAGGTTATGTTGATCATCAAACACCAAAATCTATTAAGCCAAATAGCCCGGGGTCCATTTTCCTTACAATCTCCCCATTTTTGGTGATTGATGACAACACAACCAAAGCAAGCAAATATAACAAACATTTGAATGAAAAATATGCAATTTACTTGCTAGGATGCATGTTTGTCCCCACAATATGATATTATGGACTTAAGCCTCCCCCTAACTCCATAATTCTCTTATTTTTTTAGACCAAAGAACCAAACCACTTTGAAGGAACAAGAATTGAATTTTTTTAATTTGGTGGAGTTTGGTGTTTGATACAATTTTCATTGCTTTGGTCCCTAAACTTCTCCCCCTTTAGCATCAACCACCAAAAAGGAAGAGATTAAAAGCATGTAGGAAGCAAATAGGACTTGCCCTCATAAAAGATTTATCAAGTAAAACCAATTTGAAGAACTTGACATTATAACTCCCCCTAAATGAGTGTTCTCCTTTAGAAAGAATTTTCTCTCCCGTTAGAGACGAAGAAATACTCCCCTTGACAGAGATCTTCTACTTAGGAAACGGCATGTAAAAAATAGAGGTGCAAGACATGATTTGATTAGACTAACTTCCCTTATACATAGGTAACAGAATATGATTTAACCACTTATGCATGTATAGCAACATGGGATGTATAAGATATGAAATATAGTCTAACCAAATATTGGAGAAGACATGTAACTGTTGCCAAATGTAGTCTCAAAGTTACCATTGAAAAACAATGGCGGACCATTTGAAGACAAACGGTAGGCTTGTGAGGCATAAGAGTTCTTGTAGATTTGCAGTGGAAGCTTGTTGTCTTTCTCCGAGGACTTCATTTTCCTTACAATGAGACTACTACATGAAATAGACTTGAAAAAAGGTATTAGCCTCAAAGTCTTAGATTATAGAGTAACCTCCCCCTGAAAGTGTGCATACAAGTTTTGAATACTTGTAGGAGACATGCACTTTGATTTTGATATCAAGAGGGACAAATTATCTATAATCTGAGCTTTGGCACATATAAGTTAAATGATACTAATTGTAGGATATAAGCTTTTGAATCATTAGTGGCATTTACTTAGGGATGTTAAATGAGCTATGTGTCATGCTTAATTAAACATTTTAAACCATGTAGGTTTGCTCAAGAATATGAATTGAGCAATTCTACCATGTGATTTACCTAGTATGCATGCATTGATAATCTACAATAAGTACCAAATGAAATACTAGGCATGAAGGGTAAAACTAGATATAAGAAAATAGATATGCATATCTATAAACGAGGAATACAATAAATCTAGTTACCTTAGTCATGGGTGGGGAAATTTGGGTCCAAAATATTCAGTAACCCACTTGGCAATAAACTTGATCCAATATGATGTATCCCATGATATACATCCCAACTTTGCCAAGTCTCCAATTCCCCGCCGTCCTTCGGACTCCTCACTTCCCTTTCGGAATCCAAACCTTCTTGGTGCTTTTCATGGTTGAAATTATTTCCTTTGGCACCGAGATGCATTTGGCCCCTTTCACTTTGTTGGCTTGCTTGTTGGCCTTGATTGCTATCACCTTTCCATTCTTTTTCTTCTTGATCAAATATGGTGTAGCAGCCTTTTTATCCACCTTTTTGATGTAGGCGTTAGAGATTTTGCTTATTGGCTTTTGCTTGAGCTTTTGCTTTTGCTTATCCCCGGTCTTCGCCTTGCATTGGAAAGACTTGTGGCCTTATTTGTGTCATAGCCTACAAATCACAGTTTCGCCCTCCACAGGCTTGTTCACTCCCGCAGTGGTGTTATCCTGTGGAGGTTAGATTTGTTTGGCTTTGCCTTTCTTGTCATACAAGGCTTTTCCAAGACGAGCCACTTCTTGCTTTAATTGCTCATTTTTATTACAATCTTGTCTGAACAAGTTTCTATAATAACATTATTAACAAGAACTTGATTGCAGGGGTTAGAATCATCAATTAAATCAAAGCAGGAAGTAGAAGCATCTTTCTTAATAATTTCAGGTATTTCAACCAAAGATACTTCTGGGGCGCTACCAATGTTTTCTAGCTTAATAGTTAGCTCATTATTGTGTATGCTAAGAATTTCCATTTTCCTAGCAAATTTTCAATAGCTTCTTGGGAGCTAACTAACTTAGTCTTAAGTTTTTCATTCTTTTTAATAAGGCCATCATCGGTAGCTGTGGATGTAGCACTAGATTCTAATTGCTCAATTTTAGTTGATAGCTCATAATTCAAATTTGCAAATGCTTCAAATTTTTCTAGCAAATCTTTATAATCATTTTGAGAGCTAATCAACTAATTTTTCAAGGTTTTAAGTTGATTTTTTTGTTTAGTGCAGACATCCTGGAAAAATTTAACTGCTTCCGCAAGCTCATCTATGGAGGGCTTTCCCTCACCTTTATCATTACTACTACTTTCATCACTAGAGGATGGAATACTCATTTTATCTCTTGCCATAAGGCACTTGCGTGATGACCGTGATGAGGATCGGTGGCTGCGCGTCCTTGGAGGTTCATCTTTGCTTGAAGGATCGTCCTAAGTTTTGATACTTGTTAGCGCCTTGCCTTTGCTCCTCTTCTTTTTGGGTTCGGCCATAGTTGGACAGTTGTCCCTAAAGTGGCCCTTCTCCGCGCATGTGAAGCATCCTCTCTTTCTTTGCTTTTTCCTGTCAATGTTAAAGAGAAGATCCTCTACCTGCAGGGACATGCCCATTAGATTAATCTTGCGGATCATCCCCATTACCTTTCCAACGCGTCGGATTGTTTCTTCGTCCTTGGAGGATGATGTTGATGGTTGATTATCCTCCTCATCATCACTTTATTCTTCTTCCTCTTCTTCACTTGAGGAACTTAGAGTGGGAGCCTTCTTTTTACCCTTCCTTTCATCGCATGCAAAAGCATATGGTCTTGAGGAAGTTGGCTCCTTTCCCGGCCACGACACATTTTTCGCGACATTTCAAATACCACGATTTTCCCAATCACGATGGTCGGGGTCATTGTACTCAAGTCCTCCATATTGTGAAGAATGGTGATGATGCTCTCGTATGTTTGTTGTGGTAGCAGGGAGATAATCTTCCTCACAATGTCCGCATCACCTAGCTTATTAATGCCAATAGAATTGAGCTCATTGATGATTAGATTCAAACGTGAATACATATCCCTAACAAGCTCATTATTTTTCATAGCAAAAGAATTATACTCATTTAAGACTTGGCAATGTTTTTGCTCACGGACATTGGATGTGTCGGACATTGGATGTGTCGTCATGGAGCTCATGCATATCCAAATCTCATAAGTAGTTTTCAATGTAAAAACTTGATTAAAAATATCCATGCTAAGAGATTTATACAAGCAATTTTTGGCTCTAGCATTTAAATAAATTTCTTTTTCCTCACTCGTGGTGGATTTCTCGGGATTTTTGGGTGGTTTCATTACGTCACGAGTGACTCTCCAAACACCTAGATCAACGGCCTCTAGGTAACAAGCCATTCTAGCACTATAATATGGGAAGTTAGTGACGTCGAAGTGTGGTGGCCTATGGGTATCCATCCCTTCCTCTAAAAAGTGTCGGCTCTTTTGGCGGTGAAGCTAGCCAAACCAGGCTCTGATACCAATTGAAAGAAACAGGTGACGCCTATGAAGGGGGTGAATTAGGACTTCTAAAACTTTCTCTAAACTAGGCCACAAATAAATCCCTAGAGAAAACCTATGCAATTAATCAAACTAGAATGTGCAAACTAGGTTTTGTCTAAGTGTTGCTATCTCTAACGCAATGGCTAAGTTTCAATCTACAACAATATAAGTATAAAGACAAGATTGAAACTTAAATGTTTCATATAAATGCTGAAGCTAAAGAGTGAGATAGAGATGCAAACTCTCGTGGATGACTCCGGTATGTTTCCCGAGGTACCCGGAACTAAGCAAGGTCCCGACTAATCCTCCTTGGTGCCCATATGCAAAGGGAAGCCCACGCGAGGGCCAAGCACCTCGGTCGAGTAACTCCGTAGAGAGCCACGAGCCTTCTCCACGCGCAAGTGGTGCTCTGCTTCCGGCTCCTCTCGGACGCTCCCCGTCGTCTCCACTATCGAGCTTCCGGCCGAAATGTCGTGGGCCTCGTTCCCTCCGGTACACGGTGGCGGCCGTGACACAAACGCGGTTGTCAAGGTCTTGCAAGACTCTCGCCTCACTTGGTACAATTACACGGCTCACGCAAGAGCCGAGGGGTTGTGTGGTTGAAAGTAGCCTAGAGGGGGGGTGAATAGGCTAATCTGAAAATTTTCACAACAAACTTTGAAAGATTGTTAGATACACAGTTCGACTGGTGCAGGCCGGTTCAACAGCTACGTGCGCAAGTTGAACCACTCTGAACCAATCCAACTGTTTTATAAACTTTAGACTAAAATCTACTCGAAAAGTATTTCGCATGTTCTTGAGAGAAGTAAGATATAGCTAAGTGAGGATGAAAAGATGAATATGTAAAGGCTATTTTACTTCTAGATAAACTCTACGGAGAAATCTTTATGTCAATCTTGCAAGTAAAAATATCTCAAGTTGAAACAAGCAAGAACACAAGACACAAGATTTAATCCGAGGTTCGGCCACACCACAAAGGTGTCCTACTCCCCGTTGAGGAGCCCACAAAGGGCCGGGTCTTTTTCAACCCTAATCCTCCAAAAGCCGACCACAAAGGTCAAGGCAATCTCTTCTTATCTTAGCTCAAAGAGCGGGTGATACAAACTTCTTAGGGTTGTCCACAAATTTGGAGACTCCCAAGCAACCTCGAAAGATCTTGAAACCTAGGGTTTCAAGAACACCAAGAACGCACAAGAGGGGTTTGCACAAGCTCAAGTCTTTGAAAAAGAGATGGGAGAGGAAAACCAAATCGTGAGCACAAGCACAAACCTCACACCCAAGAGCTCCTCCAACAAGGTTGAATCTTGAGGAAGATTTAAGTGTGAGAGAGATGGAGAGATGAGTGCTTTGTCTCAAGTTAGGTGAGCAATAAATGAGTGAGTGTTCAGCCGTATTGAAGAAGAGAGAGAGGGGGGTCTATTTATAGTCACGGCTCAAAAACTAGCCGTTTGACCAAAAACCCCGCTGAAAACCGGTTGAACCGCCCCCTGACAGGTCAGCAGACTGTCTGCCAGTCTGACTGGCAGACTGACCTGCAGGCGGGTCAGACAGGCCAGGACCGGTTGAACCGCCCCCCTAGAGCGGTTGAACCGCCCCCTGACACCCCTGGCGACCTGACTGCCAGTCTGACTGGCAGACTGCAGATCAGAAGTCAGAGGGTCAGAGACCAGTTGAGCTGCCCCCCAGGACCAGTTCAGCTGGTCTAGACCAGAGAGTTTTGGAGAGAAAACCCCAGCTCAGCTGCCCTGGGGCAAGTTCAGCTGGGTATGGTCAGAGAGGTCCACAGCTGAAGTTGAAGTTCAGCTGGAGTTGAAAGTTCAACTCAGCTGAAGTCCAGCTCAGCTGAAAAGCTCAGCTGCAGCTGAAGAAGCTCATCACAGCTGAAGTTAAGTTCAGCTGGAAAGCTCAGCTGCAGTTGAAGAAGTTCAGCTGCTTTTCAGCAAGAACACTCTAGGTTTCTCAACCCAAACCATGGTCAGCCAAATAATGTTAAAGAGATTTTTGGTTTTCAAAAATAGCTTTTGAATTAGAGGACTTGAGCTATAGCAAACACCTGTACCTGTGCGGAAAAGAACAAGGAAGAATTACATCATGCAACACAAGATTTTACATAAATTTTATACGTTTGTTGCATGAAGTCCTTGGTGCTTCCTTAAGTTCCTGTTTCCTTCTAATCAAACACTGAGAACAAAAACTATTAGTACCCTTATTTGTTTTGTCATTAAATCACCAAAACCCTCACTTGGGGTTGATTGCACTTACAATCTCCCCCTTTTTGGTGATTGATGCCAAAACAATTAAGGTCAAAAGATATATATTTGCAATAGAAAATTTCTTTTGAATGATTGTATGTAGATGGCTCCCCCTAAATGTGTGCACGATTGTGAATCCAACGTCTTGACATAATATGTCATGTGAGCAACACATTTAGAGATAGTAACAAAAACCATACTAAATACAATCATCCGAGGGGTGCAAGAGTGTCATAACAGGAGTTGTGATGCACATGACTATCTCTAAAAAACCCATTATTTTTACTTCATAGCAGAGTAGACATTACAAACTGATAGGACAAAAGATGATGACCAGAAGACCATCATATTACTTTGAATAACAATCCAACAGTTTTATTTCATACAATGGTAAAAAGGGTACAAGCCACAACATGGCCAAAAACAAAAATAATCCAAAAGAAATACGAACGAACCACAAACTAGAAGTTGGATTTTCTCCCCCTTTTTGGCAACAAGTACCAAAAACGGAGAGAGAGACAAGGATACAAGAATCAATATCCTCCAGGAGGAGGATATGACGGAGGATATGATGGAGGATATGAAGTGTAGTCAGGGAAAAAAGTCCTCATCGCGTCCTCCTCAAAAGTGGAGTCCCGAGGTGGCTCATCAGCCGCAGAAAAAACAGATGCCGAAGATGTACGATGATCAGGAGGAGGTGGAGGGTGGTGGTGGTAACCAGAGCCGAATGGCCTAGGGTCACCAGGAATGGGTCCCGGACCCGGGTAAGGAGGCGAAGGGTGGGAGGATGATTGACCCGGATCCCCATGGTAGGGAGGCGGTGCAAACTCCTCGCGATCATCAACATAGACTTCTTCATCTTCATCGTCTGCAGACATAAAAGGCACCCCGTAGGCCTGCTGGTGCCACTCATTGATCTCCGGGGGAGGAGGATGGAGAGGCACATCAGGCGAACGAGGGACAAAAGGCATGCCCATGGAGGAAGCTTGACGACGTAGATTGTCGTCAGTCTCCCGCTGACGCCATGCCACCTCATGGACATCAGCAGAAATGTTGCGGCACATGGAGAAAAATGCCGCAAACCCATGGACCAAGCGAGCACCCATCCCGCGGCCACGACCTCGACCACGACCACGAGCACGTGGCATGGGAGATCCGCGGCCAGGAGAGGGACGCGAGGCAGCAGCGGGGGGAGAGGAGGATGGATGATGGGGAGGCTGGCGAGGTGGCTCAGTGGAGGAGGCAGGGCCTCCAGACCGTGAGGGAGCCCGCTTCGTACGAGCAGCTGGGTTGGAGGAATCAACCCAGTAGGGCACGTAGCGGGAGTGTTTGACGGGTTTTTCGAAGTGGGTCTGGGTGACCACTTCGATCATCTTCATGATAAAGGGTGCATGAAGACACCCTCTGAGAGGAGACCAGGAAGCACGGACGATCTCTTCCCAGATCATGTCAAACACATTGATGCGGGCGAGACTGTTTGGAGCAAGGAGGAGGAGGAAGACTCGACTCTCCCCAAGGACGTTCATTTGATTTCCGCTCTTCGGGAGAACGGTCATCCGGGACAAAGAATTAAGGTACCTGTAGTACCTATGCATGTTAGCGGTTGTCCAGAACTCCCGCTCAGTAGAGACATGAATGAATTCCGTCTCTTCCCGCATGGGCAGCCGAATGTCATGCACACGCATGTTGCTGCCCTGAATATCTGCATCAGAGAAGCCCAGAATATGGGCAAAACGACGATAACTGACTTTGTGCCAGTTACCCTGGATGAAGAAATACATGACTAGGTAATCATACCCATCGGCTTCCTCATCTACTTTCTTTATCCAGAGGATGGCATAGAACTGAGCTACCACCTCATCGTTCCAGGGGTATTCCATGGTCATAATGTTTCGTAACCCCTTTCTCTCTAAGTTTACGAGAGCTGACGACATGTCAGCATCTCCCATATTCTCACAACCCTCCCAGTCAATAAATCTATGTCAGATGACTCGGTGTTTCTTGGAAAGAATGACAGAATTGTAGAAGTCAGCCTGGAAAAGATTCCAGAACCGAGGGTCCTGGACACCAGGATGACGAGGAGTGAGAGTAGGGTTGGTGAACCTCAGGCGCTGAAGGGTGTCTATTCCCTTCAAAGTGAAGTCGACGGGAGATTCATGCGGACCGCGGCTGACGTTCGCCGGATGCATGTGCAGTCCGGTGACGTAGAGAGCATCAGGCGCCGGAAGGTCGACGAAGTCGTCGAAAGCCCCATCCTCCTCCTGGCAGGGAGCATACCCAGAGGAAGACGTGCTACGACGAGGATGAGAAGCGCCAACCTTTTGGCGTCTCCCGCGAGTCAGCTGCGAGGGCATGGAAGAGCCCTCGCCATCCATCCGACCAGAGCCACGTCCTCTCTTAGAGAGGGAGCGACGAGGCGGAGGAGAGGGGACGGGAGATTCCTCCTGAATCTCGTCGGAGTCGCTGCTAAACTCAATCACAGAGGGGTTGCGACGACGCACCATGATTGAAAAGGTGGTGAAACTGTGAACCGGTTGAGGTGTGTGAAAGAGAGGCTCTAAAGGTTGTGAAGTGACTAAGGCGAGAGTGAATGAAGTGGGAGTAGAGAAGGGGAGTGTCAAGTATATATAGGCAGTTGAGCTGGTCCTCAGGACCGGTTCAACCGCCCCCATGGGCCAATTCAGCTGGTTCTGACCAGTGTGGTCAGAGAGCCAGAAACAGCAGAGGGAAGATGCCAAAAAAATCAAATTTTTGACGCAGGATTCTGAAAAAGTGGACTGCAGAGATTCCATGCAAAAAAAACAAAACCAGGAGTCTGCGCAGATGAGACCGGACGGCAAAAGAAAAAGAGTTGCGCAAAAGAAAAGTTCTGCGCGCCCTGTATCCCTCACACTGCTGCACGGAAGTGACGAAAAAAATAGTTTCCTTGCTGCGCCGGTGACACAGCGACTGGTCACAAGAGCAAAAGGCTGCGCACACGGCAGTAGAGTGCGGCTGTAAAAAAACTGTGCGCGCAGCTGCTGTTGACAGGAAGCGACTGGACAGAAAAAAATCGCTGGCGCCCAAACGGCTGTGCAGAAGTGACCGAAAAAAAAGATTCTGCATGCACACCAGCTGTTGACCGGACACCACAAAAAAAAGATTCTGTGCGCGCAACAGGATGCGACCGGACAGCCCTCAAATAAAAAACTCTGGCGCGCTGACAAGGCGGTGGAGAAGCGACCGGACAAAAAAAATATGGCGGGTCACAAGAGCAAAAGGCTGCGCACACAGCAGTAGTGTGGGGCTAAAAAAAACTGTGCGCGCAGCTGCTGGAAGCGACTGGACAGAAAAAAGGTGCAGCTGACAGACCTGCGCGGACAGGCCGGTCAGAGACCGGTTCAACCGGTCCACTATGCCGGTTCAACCGGTTTTAACCAGGATGGTCCTGGTAAAAACTGGTTAAAAACAGCTGAGCTGAAGTTCAGCTCCGAAGTTCAGCTGGCCTCCTCCAGCTGAACTTGAAAGTTCAGCTGGTCAAGCCAGTTGAGCCCCAAAACAAAAATCTTAGAACTGAAATTCATTCGAATTTTAACATTTTCACCAAGTTTTTGAAAGATCATCACAAAGCTTTAAAACTATCAATCAAAAATAGTGAATCAAACAATTTTTGTGACCGTTTTCAAGTTAAGTTACGAGAATCCAAGATATTTAATTCACTCCTAAGAAAGCAAAACCTAGTCTCATCGAGGGGTTTTGTGAAGATATCGGCTAGTTGATTTTCGGTGCTCACATGAAACAATTCGATGTCTCCCTTGGCTTCGTGGTCTCTCAAGAAATGGTGTCTGATGTCAATATGTTTAGTTCTAGAGTGTTGCACAGGGTTGTTTGCAAGTTTTATGGCACTCTCATTGTCACACAAAAGTGGAATTTTGTTAAACTCACAACCAAAATCTCTAAGGGTTTGCTTCATCCATAACAACTGTGCACAACATGCCCCAGCTGCTATGTACTCAGCTTCTGCAGTGGAAAGTGCAACACAATTTTGTTTCTTGGAACTCCATGATACTAAGGATCGCCCAAGGAATTGGCAAGTCCCAGTAGTGCTTTTTAGATCTACTTTGCAACCGGCATAATCTGAGTCAGAATAGCCAAGTAAATCGAAAAGGGAGCCTTTGGGATACCATAATCCTAGGTTTTGGGTGTGAACTAAGTATCTTAGAATTCTCTTAACTGCTACAAGATGACAATCTTTAGGATTTGCTTGAAAACGTGCACACATGCAAACACTCAACATAATATCAGGTCTAGATGCACATAAGTAAAGCAGTGATCCTATCATTGATCTATATAATGTTTGATCTACGGGTTTACCTTCCTCATTTAGGTCGAGATGTCCATTTGATGACATTGGAGTCTTGGCGTGTTTTGCCTTTTCCATGCCAAATTTCTTGAGCATATCTTGTGTATATTTGGTTTGGCATAGAAAAGTACCTTCCTTGAGCTGTTTGACTTGAAATCCCAGGAAGTATTTAAGCTCGCCCATCATAGACATCTCAAACCTGTTCGTCATTACTTTGCTAAACTCTTCACAAAATTTTTCATTAGTACTACCAAATATAATGTCATCAACATATACTTGGCACACAAATAATTCATTGTCAACTTTTCTAGTAAATAAGGTAGAGTCAGCTTTTTCTATTGTAAACCCATTCTTAATTAAAAATTCTTTAAGACAGTCATACCAAGCTCTAGGGGCTTGTTTAAGCCCGTAGAGTGCCTTGTGAAGTAGATAAACATGATTTGGCTTCTTTGGATCTTCAAAACCCGGAGGTTGCTCCACATATACTCTCTCTTGTAGTGGTCCATTTAGAAATGCGCTCTTGACATCCATTTGATATAGCTTGAAATCATGGTTAGTAGCATATGCAATTAATATTCTAATTGATTCTAACCTTGCTACCGGCGCATATGTTTCGCCAAAATCAAGTCCTTCCACTTGAGTATAGCCTTGGGCAACCAATCGTGCCTTGTTTCTTGTAACCACGCCATGTTCATCTTGTTTGTTCCTAAAGACCCATTTAGTCCCAATCACATTTTGTTTGGGTCTTTGGACTAAGGACCAGACTTCATTCCGGGTGAAGTTGTTCAACTCCTCTTGCATGGCAATTATCCAATCTGAATCACCCAATGCTTCTTCAACCTTAAGTGGCTCAAGAGAGGAAACAAACGAGTAAAATTCACAAAAATTAGCTAAACGAGATCGAGTCGTTACCCCTCTCCTGATGCTACCCAGGATGTTGTCCACTGGATGATCCCTTTGAATTGTATGATGGACTCTTGGATGAGGCACTGATGGTTGTCTTTGTATTTGCTCCTCCTCATCATTCACTTGATCAAGAGGCACTTCACCATCAATGCTTTCATGTTCATCTTCTACCACTGTTGGCATCCTTTGATGATTTTCTTCATGGCTTGGATGACTTGAGGTTGATGGGTTTGCTTGGGTGGAGACTTTGTCACTCACCACCTTTGCACCCACATCAACAACCTCATTGGTCATCCAGAAAGTTCCTTCCTCATCATCCTTTTCTTGAGGTCTCACTTCACCTATTGCAAGTTTCTTTATGGCTTCACAAGGTAGTTCTTCATTTCCTGCAGTGACATTAGAAACATGCCCTTGCGAGCCATTAGACTCATCAAATGTCACGTCTATCGCTATTTCAACAAGACCGGTGGTATTGTTGAAAACATGATATCCATGCGCATTTGATGCATAACCAAGCAAGAAGCCCTCGTCCACTCTAGGAGAAAACTTTGAGCTCTTGACTTTCTTGTTAAGAATAAAACATTTACAACCAAATACTCTAAAATAATCAACTTTAGGTTTGTTACCAGTGAGAAGCTCATAAGCAGTCTTTTTGTAGATCTTATGAAGATAGAGACGGTTGATTGCATGACAGGCAGTGTTGACCGCCTCTGCCCAAAAGTTGTCAGGTGTCTTGTACTCATCCAACATGGTTCTTGCAGCTTCAATTAGAGTTCGGTTCTTTCTTTCCACAACACCATTTTGTTGTGGAGTGTAAGGCACCAAGAACTCATGCTTGATTCCCTCTTCTCCTAAGAATTCTTCGACACCTGTGTTCTTGAATTTCGTCCCATTATCACTTCTCACTTTCTTGATTTTGAGCTCAAATTCATTTTGAGCTCTCCTCATGAATTTCTTCAATATTTCTTGAGTTTCACCTTTATCACTTAAAAAGAAAACCCAGGTGAATCGAGAAAAATCATCAACAATGACTAAACCATACTTACTACCACCAATGCTAATGTAGGCCACAGGTCCGAAGAGGTCCATGTGAAGAAGCTCCAATGGCCTCTTTGTTGTGACCACATTCTTTGATTGATGTGGGACTCCATGTTGCTTTCCTGCTTGGCATGCGCCACAAACCCTATCTTTCTCAAATACAACATTTGTTAGTCCAATGATGTGATTATCCTTTTGAAGTTTGGCCAAATTCCTCATACCGACATGGGCTAGCCGGCGATGCCATAGCCAACCCTTGTCGGACTTTGCCACTAAACAAGTCTCAGGTGTCACTTTACTTGTTGTGAAATCAACAAGATAAAGCTTGCCCTTCAAGCGACCGGTAAAGGCAACTGAGGAGTCCTTCCTTCTAAGGATCTTCACATCCACATCCGAAAATAAACAATTATAACCCATTCCACAAAGTTGTGAAACGGACAACAAATTATAGCTTAAAGAATCTACCAATAAAACATTTGAAAGTGATTGTTGGTCAGAGATAGGAATTTTACCAATACCAATCACTTTACTCTTGCCACTATCTCCAAACACAATTTCTTGTGCTTCTTGAGTTAGTTGCAATGTATGAAACATGTCTTTCTCCCCGGTCATGTGATTTGTACATCCACTGTCAAGCACCCAACTTGACCCACCAGAGGAGTAGACCTGCAAAACAAGTTTAGGCTATGCTTTTAGGTACCCAAATTGAATTGGGTCCTACATTGTTAGTTATAGCCTTGGGTACCCACACACTTCTTTTCATGACTTTTCGTTTAGTGTAGGCACCCACATATTTCACAACCAATTTTCCTAAATCCCAAGTCAACATATAATCACAAAGATATGAGTGGGAAACGGGAGCATTAGATTTTTGTCCACTTGAGGATCCCACTTCCTTCATCTTACTCTTTGTGGAACTCAAGTTAACCTTTACCTGAGGTGACTTGTCATTTGAGGAGTGAATCCTCCCCAAGGCATCATATAGGGTGGTTCCCTTTATGAACTTGGGGGATCTCCACCCCTTATGCACTGTGCTAGGGTTTTCCTTGGATGAGTTGAACCCAAGCCCCCTTCTTCCATTGTTGGGCTTAAGGGACTTGTACTTGGGTTCAACTTTCTTTAACCCATCATTGCTAGAGCATCTTTTCAAAATTTCTTTGACCTTCACCTGTGGGCTATTCTTCCTTGCATGGTTAGTTAGACAACAAGAAGCATGATATTTGGCACAATGTTTGCAAGAATTATCATTTAAGCTAGACTTAGATTCAAGCACTAAAGATGAGGCATTGATGTTCTTGCAATTTTCAAGTTGCACTTGAAGTTCTTGATTTTGAACATTCAAGCTTAACATGCTTGCTTCAAGTGCATTCTTTTCATTTGCAAGATTAGCTATAGAGATTTTCATATTAATTACTTCTTTATCTTTATTCTCTATAGTTATCTTGACTAAAGATACTTCCTTAGTCAAGACATCTAGCATTTCATCTTTATTGTGAAGCAATTCTTGAAGCTCTAGGTTTCTTTCCTTTTCAAGGATAAGCAAGTCTTCTTGAGCATCAAGAGTTGCTTTTCTTTTATCTAGCTTCTCCATTAATTTGGTGATAACATTGTATCCATTCAAGCCAAATTCTTTAATCATTTTATTTTTCATGGCAATTTGTTCATCATCATCATCATTTGGAAAATCATTACTAAATAAGGTTACCTTATCTCCTTTTGCCATGAGGCAAGTTGGAGTGTAGGAGTCGTCTTGTAGGTTGGTGAAGAGTTGCGAGCTTGATGTAGATTGGATGGCCATGTTTGCCACCACTTCCTCTTCCTCGGAGCTAGAACTCTCTTCATCGGAGTTCCATTCTTCACCAATATGGGCTTGACCATATTTCTTCTTCTTGAAGTGTCCCTTGGTCTTGCCCCCCTTTTTGAACTTGTCCTTCTTGTATTCCTTCTTAGCTTCTTGTTCCTTCTTGTTAGGACAATCCGCTATGAAATGACCGGTTTGGCCACATTCATAGCATGCCCTCTTCTTTCCTTTCCTTTGAAACTTGTCATTTTTCCTTACAAATTTCTTGAATGTTTTGATGAACATAGCTGTGTCTTCATCACTTGAGCTATCTTCATCACTTGAGGTCTCGACCACTTTCTTTGCTTTGTGGTCTTTGTTCTTCTTGGGGTTGTCTTGTTCATTAGTGATCAAGGCATGAGAGTCCCTTGAC
This sequence comes from Zea mays, assembly GCF_902167145.1. Classification (NCBI taxonomy): domain Eukaryota; kingdom Viridiplantae; phylum Streptophyta; class Magnoliopsida; order Poales; family Poaceae; genus Zea; species Zea mays. The sequence goes on along the minus strand of NC_050099.1, from coordinate 88,741,818 downwards.
TTGATAGGGGCTTCTTCGGACTCGTGTTGTTGAATCTTTGCAAATAATTGATGAGGCGTCATATCCTCATAGTCATCACGATCCCTAATCATCCTTGCAAGACTCTTATCCTTTTCTTTATAAGCTCTCATGAACAATCTTGTGACCTTGGAGTCACTCCAATCTTCACTCCCAAGAACTCTTATTTTGTTGACCAACACCATCAACCGATCAAAGAGTGATTGAAGCGACTCACCCTTTGTCCAATCATATCTTGCAAGCTCACTTTCCAAAGCTTCAACTCTATGTCTTTTAGCTTTGGGATCTCCTTCATGTGACATTTTAAGAATATTCCAAATGTCACGGGCATCTTCTCTTCCTTGAACTTTCCGGTATTCTTCCGGACAAAGACTTCCTTTAATTATGCTCACTGCTTGAGCATTTCGATGAACCTCCTGCATCATTTCCGGAGTCATCTCTTCTCCTTGGGCGGGCTTATACATACCTACATTAACAATCTCCCAAAGACTAGGATGCACACCGATTAAATGCGACTTCATCTTGTCGGCCCACTCATCATAGTTCAACTCACTAAGAGTTGGTAACTTTCCAAGTGGGGCAGAAGAGAAGTTGGGAATATAATTTCTAGAGTAATCAAATTGAACTTTGCTAAATTCATTACCTTTGCTTTTGGTAGATGATCCTTCGGTGTTGAGACTTACCTTGCTCAATACCTTAGACACCAAAAGATCCACTAGATCGTCATTATAATCAAATGTTCCCTTACCTTTATCTTCTTCGGCCTTTCTTCTTGATTCTTCTTCTTCGGCCTTTTTCTTAGCATCTTCCTCTTTCATTTTGAGGAACATTCTCTCGGCAATCTTCATGGCGAGGTCGAGGACCTTGGGGTCCACTTCCTCACCGGAAGATGTGATGGGGATTTCCTCGAGGAGAGGATCCACATGGTCCCGTTGAGTAGACATGATCATTTCCTCACGCGGTTAAGCGTAAAACGAGGTACGATGCTCTGATACCAATTGAAAGTAGCCTAGAGGGGGGTGAATAGGCTAATCTGAAAATTTTCACAACAAACTTCGAAAGATTGTTAGATACACAGTTCGACTGGTGCAGGCCTGTTCAACAGCTACGTGCGCAAGTTGAACCACTCTGAACCAATCCAACTGTTTTATAAACTTTAGACTAAAATCTACTCGAAAAGTATTTCGCAAGTTCTTGAGAGAAGTAATATATAGCTAAGTGAGGATGAAAAGATGAATATGTAAAGGCTATTTTACTTCTAGATAAACTCTACGGAGAAATCTTTATGTCAATCTTGCAAGTAAAAATATCTCAAGTTGAAACAAGCAAGAACACAAGACACAAGATTTAATCCGAGGTTCGGCCACACCACAAATGTGTCCTACTCCCCGTTGAGGAGCCCACAAAGGGCCGGGTCTTTTTCAACCCTAATCCTTCAAAAGCCGACCACAAAGGTCAAGGCAATCTCTTCTTATCTTAGCTCAAAGAGCGGGTGATACAAACTTCTTAGGGTCGTCCACAAATTTGGAGACTCCCAAGCAACCTCGAAAGATCTTGAAACCTAGGGTTTCAAGAACACCAAGAACGCACAAGAGGGGTTTGCACAAGCTCAAGTCTTTGTAAAAGAGATGGGAGAGGAAAACCAAATCGTGAGCACAAGCACAAACCTCACACCCAAGAGCTCCTCCAACAAGGTTGAATCTTGAGGAAGATTGAAGTGTGAGAGAGATGGAGAGATGAGTGCTTTGTCTCAAGTTAGGTGAGCAATAAATGAGTGAGTGTTCAGCCGTATTGAAGAAGAGAGAGAGGGGGTCTATTTATAGTCACGGCTCAAAAACTAGCCGTTTGACCAAAAACCCCGCTGAAAACCGGTTGAACCGCCCCCTAGGGCGGTTGAACCGCCCCCTGACAGGTCAGCAGACTGTCTGCCAGTCTGACTGGCAGACTGACTGGCAGACTGACCTGCAGGCGGGTCAGACAGGCCAGGACCGGTTGAACCGCCCCCCTAGAGCGGTTGAACCGCCCCCTGACACCCCTGGCGACCTGACTGCCAGTCTGACTGGCAGACTGCAGATCAGAAGTCAGAGGGTCAGAGACCAGTTGAGCTGCCCCCCAGGACCAGTTCAGCTGGTCTAGACCAAAGAGTTTTGGAGAGAAAACCCCAGCTCAGCTGCCCTGGGGCAAGTTCAGCTGGGTATGGTCAGAGAGGTCCACAGCTGAAGTTGAAGTTCAGCTGGAGTTGAAAGTTCAACTCAGCTGAAGTCCAGCTCAGCTGAAAAGCTCAGCTGCAGCTGAAGAAGCTCATCACAGCTGAAGTTAAGTTCAGCTGGAAAGCTCAGCTGCAGTTGAAGAAGTTCAGCTGCTTTTCAGCAAGAACACTCTAGGTTTCTCAACCCAAACCATGGTCAGCCAAATAATGTTAAAGAGATTTTTGGTTTTCAAAAATAGCTTTTGAATTAGAGGACTTGAGCTATAGCAAACACCTGTACCTGTGCGGAAAAGAACAAGGAAGAATTACATCATGCAACACAAGATTTTACATAAATTTTATACGTCCGTTGCATGAAGTCCTTGGTGCTTCCTTAAGTTCATGTTTCCTTCTAATCAAACACTGAGAACAAAAACTGTTAGTACCCTTATTTGTTTTGTCATTAAATCACCAAAACCCTCACTTGGGGTTGATTGCACTTACAGTGGTTTTACAAAACTCACTCAACTAACTAGGGTTCACCTAGAGCAAGCGCTAAAGCGGCGGTCTAACTAACCTAAGCACTTCGCAAAGAACCTACACTAATCACCGAGTGATTCTATTAAGCACTTGAGTGTATGAGAACTTAGGAATGTCTACTATATGCCTTGGTATGTTGTTTGGGCGCCCACACCTTAGAATGGCCGGTTGGAGGTGTATTTGTAGCCCCCAACACAAATCTAGCCGTTGGAGAAAAGTTGTGCTCTCTGCGGCACACCAGACAATGCACTGTTCACTGTCTGGTGCGCCTAGCCGTTGGTCTGACACTGCAGTCGACCGTTGGCGCGCAAGCTTTTTACACCAGACACTCCGGATGTCACACTGGACAGTCCCGTGGTCTTCTCTCCACAGTGTCACTTGGAACTAGTCGTTAGGGCTACTGTTCCTGGTGCACTGGACAGTCCGACGTGTGGCACCGGACAGTCTGGTGCTCCTCGCACAGACAGTTCGCCTAGAAACACTTGCTTTGTTTCTTGGACTTCACTTGATCTTCTTATTGTCTTCTTTTGAGGTGTTGATTTCCTCAATGCCTTGGTCCAAGTAACTTTAGCATCCTGTAAACTATAAGCACAAACACTAGCAAACACATTAGTCCACAGGTTTTGTTGATCATCAAACACCAAAATCTATTAAGCCAAATGGCCCGGGGTCCATTTTCCTTACAGCTAGGGTTTAGGGTTTATGGTGTTACGGACTAAAATGCAAAAAGTTCGGCAACTTTGCAGCCCGTTCAGTCCATTAGAAACAAAGAGAAACGACCAGGATGCTTGGAACTTTCTGCCCAACTGACGACGAGGCGGTTCTTTTTCGGCGCCGCTGCGTAAGAGCTGGCTTGGCTACCGGTTTCAGTTCAAGGACCAATCGCGACAAGACCCGACGACCGACATCTTCCGCCGCCTCTACCATTCACCTCAGACCCAGACCGGACCCCCACGGTGTTGTAGGCCCTGTAGCCGGCTGCCCAAACGTTTCTACAACAGTTCCCCAAAAATCACAACTTTTTAATAGTCCTTAAGACTCTCTCATCTATAGCTACAAATGAGGGTTTTTTGGCCTCTACAGAAACAATATGTCGATTTAATGGATCTGTTGGAGAAATGATTAAAATCTACCCACTAATTTTTTAGATGCTTTTAAAACTGATTTTCAAAAGTCATTTTAGGGAGTTCTTAGAGATGCTCTCAAAGTCACAATCAGATTTCTAGCAGAAACCCTGTTATCGTCTTACTGTTGCTAAGGCTGTCTGCAGTGATATGCTGTAAACCAAACTCTACCCGACATACAGTCAAAAAACATCCGCAGCGGGGCACTGCACACGGGACTGTAAACGTAGAGAGGCCCTGAGGAACTCTATTTACAGCGTACCTACTCTTCTCACTCCAAACATCCTTCTCTCGGTTCGGTTGTACGGGAAGCATGCGAGCAAGTAGCCAGCGCAGCAGATTTTTGCAGCAAGAGAATATAAAGTGGAAAAAAATAATATAATATATGATAGTTGATATAGAGTTGGAATATAGAGTAAATATGACCGCGAAGAATTGTGGTATAGAGTAGAGAATCTTGCTGACTAGGATAGAATATTTCTTTTAGAGTACGAATTTAGAGTAGTATGAGTGCGGATAGCCTAATGCTCATCAATTCTTGTCGGAAGGAGCTAGACTATCTGCAAACATATCTATATTCAAAATTGACTATGTAAATAATGTAGTCTACCGTATAGAACATACATTATAGAACAGTGCGAGTGAATAGACTGCTAGAGACCTCTTGACCTGTTGACCTATTGACAACTGCCATGACCTTTTGACCCGTGCCCTAGCTCCTATAATTTACCTGTGCACAGTAAAGAAAAACTTGGCACACTTCACTGTGGCCCCACCGCATGTGGCAGGAGCAAAAGCGTCTCCGATGTATGATCATTGAAGTTGCAGAGCAAACCCAGCGGACGAGCTATGGTCAGACACTAGTGGACAAACAAGTAGTAATGCTGTTGCGTAAGCGTAGCAGTACTTCCCTTCCCTGTATCAGGTACCCTGGTCGCTGTAAATTCAAACTGAAGGGAAGAGGGGGCGAAGGACGGTGCTGTGTGCAATAAAAACATCCAGCTTGCCATTTGCCGACCGATACTACAGTTTCGACAAAAGAAAGAGGCCTCTCGACGAGGGCTTGTGTTATTTTTTTTTTATGTCGGGCATCCACGTAGCTGATAAGGCTATCTCAAGCAACGTATTCTAAATTTCATCACCTAAAGGAATATTCTCTATTTTTTACAGAACACTCTAAAAGATTTCGTCATCTATATTTTTTTCATCTCCAGCAACGTCATCTAAATTCGATCCTCTATATCTATAGTATTAACAGAATTCATATAGTATATTTATTTTTTTGTAATATTCATATTCATACAATTTATATTTACGTAAGTAATACAAAAACGAAGTAATTTTATTTTTGAATTTGCTAAATTTGAATATTGTATCAGTACGCAATTGAAATGTTTTTTAGAAATAACATTTCCTAAATCGTATTTTGATTATAAGAATAATGGACTTCTACGATGTCCTACAAAAGGATAAAACCAAAGTTATGCAACCTTTTACGATGCTCATTCAAGAAAACAAAAAACAAAAAAACGAGTCGGAATGACCACTGACCAAATAAACAAACATTAGAAGTACACCAGGAGCCGATGAAGACAACGCACACAGGCGTATAGCATGCGCCACAAAGCCGCTGCATTTAGCGGATCACCGACGCCCGGTAAAATTTAGCGCAGCCTATACCGAACATTGCGGGAGGGAAAGAGGAGAGAATGAACCGGTAAATTTAGAGTACATGAGCTTTTACAGGGTCTTGCTTGAGACAATCTAAGGCTATCTCGGTCTGCTCTCGTATCTCATCTGCATTTTAATCTCGGCTTCTATAAAATCATTGCTTATAGTACAAGATACTTTTTATATGACCACATGTATGATCTGTTGTTGTACATTGTCTAAAGCAGAAAAGGCGCATCAGATCCACTCAGGTTAACCGAACCATTTTTGAATTAAAACACGGTGCTAAGCGGTATCGGTAAACCGCTCTAAAAAACCACCAAAAACTGAACGGTTTGTGAATTCAAATTAAAGAAACATAGTTTAGAAACCATTTTTCCGACCGAGAAACATGTTTTTTGTTGGTTTTCAAAATTTTCAATTTGTTTGCATTTCAAATCTAAATAAAAATGCATTTCATGAGAAACCGTTGTTTTTCACCGGATTTCGCGGTTTTTACTGCTTTATTTTTTTCAAAAATAAATAAATTTTGGACGAGTTTTAAAAAATCCAACTGAAAACCTGTTGTCGGTCCGATAAAAAGAAACCAGTCGGGTTTTCGTAGTTTTTGAGGACGATTGATCCAGATACTAATTCGGATGTTAATTTTTTTCTTCTTTCTTCGATTGTGAGTAAATAAGATATAGAATTTGTTATGTAAATTCATATTCTTGTTTTTATTAATAATTTTATCAATATTCGGAAAAGGTAAATCTCAAATTTCGTTCTATATCTTTTTTAAATAATTAAAATAAAATTTGGATACAATATTATTCAGTTTCGAACATTGTTTTCACCTTTTTCATTGTAGGAAGAAAATAATGGACTAAAAATTTATTAAAAATATTCTTATCTTCAATAATATGATTAACAATATGACTAAAAATTATTATCAAACTCTATGCACATCTACATTAAAATATTAGATTCATCATATAATTTAGATGTTTTAGGAACATGCCAAGTTTTTGAAACACTGGATCCACCCGACCAACATAAGTATTGCTTAGGAACAATTTGTTAGACTGAGCAACTCCAACAGCATAACTAAATCAATTAATATTCATAAAACTAGATAAATGACAGCCAAAACTCGATCCAATCGACTCTTGATCTTGCTCGTCATTCCGTCCAAGTCGTTAGGCATCTTTGCAGAGTCTGACCAGCTCTCCATCTCCCTATTGGTGTGCATGTCGCTAGGGGTGAAAACGGGTAGGGTATACACGTCGGCTACCAGATACGGATAGTGCAAATACCTGTTTTTTCCGATACGGATTCGAGTATTTTTATATTCGGGACGGATACGGGTAATACCCGGATACGGAGCGAGGACTACCCGGTAAATACCCGGATAGTCGGGTCGGATACGGGTACCCGGAATTCGGGTACCCGTTTTTTCATTTCCTGCATAATAATATAGTTATAAAATCATAACTTTTACATATGGAATTGGATGAAGATAAAGTTTATATAAAAATTGTAGAGCTCGAAGAGATCTATAACTTTGTAGTACATCAAATTTTTGTTTAAACATATATTTAGGTCAAAATCATTGAAATAATGTCCAAATTTATATCAAATTAATATACTTTATCATTTTTATGTGAGGGGACTTAATGTTATCGCCACGTGGGAACTTAAGGTTATCTTTGTAGAGACTATTTATTAGTATTGGTAACTTATTTGCAATTTTCGATCGACCCTACATTATTTTATGGATTTAATTGTATTTTGATGATTTTCTATGACAATAAATTAATAGATGTATAAATAGCCTCAAAAAATCATGAAATTTTACGGAGGCACAACATATGTTTATATATAACCATAAAAAATATTTGGATCATAAGATCTATAAGATGCACGTGTTTCTTCCATTTCACTTTCATTTAATTGTATGAGTTACATGTGAAATCACTGTAAGTATCCAAGTTTCAACATAATCAATACTTTACTTTATCGTTTTCATACGAGGACTTGAGTTATCTTCGTATAAAATGCTTATTAGTTTTTGTAACTTATTTGCAATTTTTGAGTGAAACTAGAATATTTTTTGAATTTTTAATATTGTGGTGTTGGTTCTACAATGTCCTCGTGATTAGTAACTTTGAACTGCATGATGTCAATTTTATCGGTTTCTTTTTCCTACATTTGATCTATCATATACATGATTATGTATTACTTAATTTATGTATTTGTTAGATGGTTGTACAATTAATATCATCGGGACAAACTACCCGACAATTATCCGGTACCTACCCGTGTAGTATGCGTTATCCGTTTCTTACCCACTCGTATTATTACCCGGTCTCGTCTTATATCCGTCTCGAATCTTAACTACCCGTGTCAGATCACGTATCCGAGAGAAATACGTTAAAGTAAAATACGAGATAACCCTGTATCTGTCTGTATCCGTCTCGTTTTTATCCTACGTGTCGCGGGCCTTCCCTCCCTCACGCCCCGTTTCAGTCTCGCGCTATGTGGAACTCGTCGTCCTCATGCCGCTTCCACGCCCTATTATCCTCCCTATGTGTGTTAGGAAGCCACGTGTGGGCCCGCAGGCAGTTGAGATCACAACCATCCAGCCACCAGTTGGTACTAGCCGTGCAGTGGACATAGAAGAGGGAGTGTGGCTTCCATCGGGTCGGCCGGATCGCACTCCCTCCCTTCCCTCACCTGATCGTTTACGTAGATGAGAAAGATTTCGTTTTCAATGAGAAGGTTAGGCCATGAGAAGCAGTGGAGGCAACCTGTGTGGCTCGGCCTACACGACGACAGACGATCAGTCTTAAGGTCGCGCGGTAACGACCGGTTGTAAGGTGATTTGAACATGGATAAAGAAGATTTAGAGAGTTTGTTGGTTTATCCCATCGTTTAAGAAGTTATCTATTTTTTAAATCCTCATAGAACTCTAACTCTAAATTTATCTAAGACTATAATTAGACTATTGGAGTTACTCTAACAGTCTACTAGTACGTAGTACCACTCGCTGCTACTGTACTCATAAGCACTAATCCTGGATCATTAGTTCATTACATCATCAGATCCTAAAAGCCCACATTTCTAAGATCCTTCTTTGGGCTCCACCATTAACAAAGACCAGCAGGCTTCACTAGAACTCCCCCATAGTCCCATGCATCCAACATTGCTAGGACTCCATTAGGGTTGGTTAATTAGACACGAGGCTACAAATAACCATGACTGATTAGCACTAACTTGACTAGGACTGCGGCGAGCCGCCACTCGCCGTCGACGGTTGGACGCGGAAGTCATCGGCGGCGGTGCCTTCGATGTTGAAGTTAGAGTGGACAGGCACGGGCGGTGGAGCGGATGGGTGGGCAACGACGGCTGCTGCTGGGGCGCCATCGCCGTGGGAGGAAGGGTAGACAGCGGCGGCGTCGGACCTTTGCTGCATGGCCGGGTTGGCCGCGGCAGCAGAGGCTGAGGCTGAGGCGCTGCGGCGCGCGCTGTGGCCGCCCACGAAGTTGTGCTTGTTGTTGTGCATCCAGACCTTGAAGACGCCCTTGCTGACGCCGATCTCCTGGCAGCACTGGTCCACCGCCGCCTCGTCGCACTTCTGCAGCCGCCAACCCAGTCGCGACGACAGAGCCTGCATCCTCTGCTTCTGCTCCGGGCTGAACTTCGTGCGGGACCGCTTCCTCGCCGCCGCCGCCGCGGCGGCGGCGGCACCGGGAGCAGTCGCGGGCGCCGGCATCGGGCCCACGGAGGTGGGCGGGGGCGGCCGCGGCGCCGCTGCGGGGGTTTGGGGGCTCGGCGCGCCGATGATCAGCGCGAGGAGCGTGTGCGTCGTGGCCTGGCGGTAGCCGGGCGACACAATTGCCGCCTGCGCCGGCATCGGCGACAGCGGGCGGTCCTCGTAGAAATCCGAGCTCGCGTCCGACTCCTCCGCCTCGTCGTCGAATGCGGCCGGCAGGCGCGCCTCCTCGCCGCGCATCGTGCGGCGGCTGTCACGCATTACGTGCGACGCGACAGCCGGCGCCGGCGCCAGTGGTGGCGGCAAGGCGAGGAGAGGCGGTGGCAGTGGCAGCTCGACGAGCCGGCGGTGGAAGTTGCGGTGGCATCCGCACGCGGCGCACCTGAGCGAACTCGGGTCCGCCCGGTCGGCCTCCGGCGACGGCATGAATTCGCCGCACCCGTCCAGGGCGTGACCTCCCAGGCTCGCCGCGTGGTTCTTGAGGCACTCGCGGTACACCCACGTCTCTCCGCCGGCCGCCACCCTGAGCCTCGTCTTCTTGGTCGCCGATGACACGCCGCCGTTCGGGAACAGCGGCTCGTACTTGAGGTCGACCGTCGCCTCCATCCTTTCCCTCGCGCCCTTCTTCTCGGAGAGAGACGGCGTCACCACTGTCTGCAGCAGAGCACGCCCACACAACGGAAGATTACCGCTTGCGCCTTGGCTGTTTTGTCCCGGAGGACAGCGAGCCAGCGACAAAGGACGAGGGGACAAAAGCAAAACTACAGGTAGGGCGGTGAAGAGAAGCGGGTAGGTATTTCCTTATTATTAAAGCAGCAAGGAAACGTGGCCTGATAGCCCATCCACGTTATCAGAAAAACATCTAGTCGTCCGATTACGTATCAACGGTTCCACACAATACCTCCCAGGCAGCCTTCTCGCGCTGTGCCGCGAAGCTTCCAGGAGCCGCGCGCGCGTAGCTTTGCCTCAGGCGCCGCCGCGCCGGTTCAGTAGGTCACCCCCACCCCGCGCGGAGGTCAGCTTCGTCGCACGCACGCCCCACCACACGTAGCTTCAACCCCCGCCGTCAGCTCGGTAGGTCACCGCCCAACCCTCTCCCCCCGGCGCCGGCTCGACAGGTCACCCCAACGCTCAGGGCCTCCCACCGGCGTCGCCCATGGGCAGTTCCAAGCCATCAGCGTGCTAGCTGCTGGGGATACCAGGAGGGGGGCACCGTCACCGTTCCTGCCGCCGTTCGGCCAGGTCGTCGAGGACAATCCAGCAACAAGGCAATGACCTAACCATCCAAAGCTTTTTTTTTCCTTTTATTTTTTGTCGTCGGTGTCGACAATGATGAGTAACAGCAACTGCTAGAGCCCCAGTGCCATCCTCTTCCCCCTTGTCGTTGCCGTCGCCAGGAATCCCATCCTCTCCCCCACAAACGCCGCTGCTATGCCCGCGTCGACCATCCTCCGCCTGCACGCGCTGTCTCTTGTAGCGGAGCGCTGGCTCTCCTCCAGCTGCCCTGAACTGCAGGCTCAGAACCGCGTCACCACTCGACGCGTCTTGGTCTCCCGCCTGTCCGCGTGGTCACAGCAGCAGGTTCTGGCAGTTCCGTCTACCTCACCATGCGGTCACTGCAGCAAGCTCCAGCAGCTCCGCCAGATTGGTCGCCCTCTTGTCTGCGTTTATTTGTTTCTGTTTTCTCCCTGAAGTGAACTGTATTATCTGGTCTCGGCTCTGCAAGCGATGAGGTGAGGTATGGAGGGAATTTAGGCGACATGGTGAGGTATCAGGTAGTTAGTTTTGGTCCATGGTTATGTATTGAAAGCCACAATCGTCATTTGATATTAAAATCAAACTAAGAAGACCATAGTTGCTGATAATTGACTTGAAATATATACAAAAAAATACTCAAAGCTGCTACGATCAATTGAATGTTGCTCCATGTTTTTAAATTTTTTTGTACATCTATGCCAAACTAAATGACAACAAATAGTTATGCTTATTGCTATCGAAATAGAGCTTAAAGCAGATTAAGCATTCCAAACTTTTCTCTTGAAATTACGTTTGCCGCCATGAAAACAGTTATTCCGTGCATATGTGTGTGAACCAATTCAGCGGCGAGAGCAAGCCGGTGACCCTTCCACTTGGCAGGTAAGAAGTTACACGCTCCGCGCTTGGAATTTGTTCTAATGATCTTTAGGAGTATGAATATCCTCTAGGTGCACTCTGCTGCAGTTTTTAGTTCTATGAATTTGTTTATTGTGATATTTATAGCTTATGTGATGTTCAGATGATCTGACTCCCGGAAGACGTCCTAATTGGGATGAAGGCTCGAGGTAATTTGGATATCAGCTTAGTTCCAGTTCTAGGCAACATAGTAAATTCCATTTTTTATTATAATGATGTGAATCTTGATGGTTTGATATTAGGACAATCATTTTATTCTAACCTTTTTCATGACATGGTGTATACTATGCAGGCAAGTGGAGGTATCTAATCTCTTTTAAAGTAGGCTACATCAGTGAGACATTGCAGCTTATACGAGTCTTCAAAGATTTCCTAATTTTGATGAATGCTCGAGGTGATTTGGATATTAGCCTAGTTCCAGTTCTATGCGGCATAGTAAATCATGTTTTTTTTCTTATAATGATGTGAATCTTGATAGCTTGACACTATGGTTTTAGAACAATCATTTTACTCTAACCTTTTTCATGACTTGGTGTATACTGTGCAGGCAAGAGGAGGTCTCTAATCACTTCTGAAGTAGGCTATTTCATTGAAACAACATGCTTTCTTCGATAAACAAACTATAGTCAGCTCCCCCAAGTTCTTCAAGAAAATATACAACATAGTATTTAAACATGCCGCTTAGCTGCATAAATAAAAGATTGTACATTCAGCAATCATATTCTATTCAACAATGTGTTTATGTCCATGTATGGTAATTTGTATACAAAGAGCATAATTTATTTCCACACATACTACATATGCATTTTACATATCTATGAACATATATCGTAAAATGCAATATATATTTTAAACCAAATCCATATGTATATAGTTATACATAAGCATACCACGCAGCAACACATTTGATCGTACCTGTGTAGCATTGGATTACTTACCAAATCACTTTAAAGTCCAAACAGAAACTTTTAGGGGTGACAACAGTGATGGCAAGGACTAAAATTATGAACAAAATTCACATATCTGTAGTTCAACTATTTTCTCAGCCTTCTTGATGAAGTATGATGCAAAACAATGTTCATTTAGTTTTTTAACCATTTCAGACCCCGTTTTGATGTAAATTATTCTTGGAGTTTTAGAAACCCAGTGCTAAATGGGGTCTGCAAAAGGGATAAACTGAGGTAAGCTTTCACCCGCAAATATTAAACATGACATTAATCATTAAGACCTCTTGAGCCTGTTTGACCAGGTCTTATAGGCATTCACCATGTTTACCTGTTTGACATTGGGATGAAAATGAGTTTTCAATAAAGTGTTGCACTACCTTGGTTATCCTCTATCCAGGTGTCATCCTATATACAGAAACTTAAGTAAATCATGTGATCTACTCTATATTTGTTGTAATCATGTAAAAGAATCAATTCATGGTTTGTTTGTTCAGTAAATAATTCAGTTGTGTTCACATAGTACTATTTTGG